>NC_052355.1:13550352-13850352 GCF_009727055.1 Benincasa hispida | reverse complement strand
GGCGCAATTGATTGTAGTTATCTTATCCATTTCTGGAGTTTGATATGTCCCTCTCCATGCAAATGCCTTCCTAAGGGGGATACTGCCAAGGCACCACAAGGCCGAGCATGGAAATGACATTTCAAAACAACGAAGGAGACCAAAGGATGTGTTGACACACATCTATTTCCCACTTACTATAAACACCTTCTCCGTTCACCCTGATATTGACTCATGCAAATACCTTTGTAACAGAGGGTGTGCCCAGGGCACTAAAGGCAGAGCATGAATACCACCATGTGAACTTTTAGGGAGAACGTGAGTGGAAAAACGACATATCATATATATCTTTTAACTCACACTAAGTGTTTTGCAAAAGATGAGTTTATTAACTTAGTAAAATCTGGCTAATTTATTTTAACGAAATCCTTGTTAATTTTCTCAATATATATTGATTATTTACTAATATTTTATTTCATTTATTAAACTATTTAATAAAATCAACCACTTATTGAATGCTTAAAAATATTTTCCCAATTCACCTTCTAGGTCGGTTCCCACGTGGTGGTGTTCCCTTTCTTTCAGCTTAAATATAAGACAAAGATCTCTTATGGGTAATTATTTTATAAATTTAATCTTTCAATGGAGTTCATTTTAATCCTATTAAAATGAATTAAAATATTAATATATTTCTAATCTCATTAGAAATGTGTTTAATATAAGTCTAGGTGAATTAATTTAAATTATTTAAAATTTATTTGGATCTATGTTTGCATGGAACTTTTGATTATAAATTTTATTTCTAATTTCGTTATACTTATGAACAATATAAAATAATGAAAAACAAAATGTATAAAATTTCATTGTATGACATTAATTAAATATAAAATTTATATTAATCCAAGTAATGTCATGCTTAATGCAAAGTTTATTTTCATTTTCATTAAACAATATAACAATTATATTGTCACTAATCAAATCAATTCACATGCTATCATACTATATAATCATTATATTCTAATATGATGCATAAGCATGCTTAATTAATCATGCATCCATAATATAATACTTATACTAAGAAGACATGAAACATGTTTATCCTAAGGTGGGATTTTAAATCTATATGGCATACAATATGCAACATATAAAGCATATTATATAAACATACATCTCATGCACATTCAATTATATAAAAGGCATTAATGACCTATATTTGTCACCCTAGTAAAATAATTAAATTGATATAATCAAATTATACTAATTTAATTATAAACAAATAAAATCTAAAACCCTAGATTTTAGAAAATTCTAAAATGAAACAGTAACAACCCCCCCCCCCCCCCCCCCGTTTTTGTTCGGCGGCGATGGTTGATAAACCAAAGCTCAAAATGTCAATCCTACCATTCAAAACAAGACCCTAGATGTCCTGAACATACTGACCAAAGTTTAGCACAATCCAATGGTTAGAACTCCGGCTATGGACAAATTTGTAAAAGTTTTCCTTGAAAAATCGAACTGCATTGCATAGTTTCTCTCCATTTTTCCTTGTTCGTCTTTGTTTTCCCGGATTCTTTTCACAACAACTTTTGCCACGAATGACAGGTACTAACAAACTTGATTTAGAGTAAAAATTCTCAAAAACAACGAGCCCTTAGATGATCAAATCAAGTAAAACGAGTCTATGTGATAAATACCGTAAACATCTATTAAGCCAAAAATATCCAAATGAAATTTACAGTACTCATCTAATGAGAACAGTGCACAAAAGCACCCACCATATTCTTTATTTATTTATTTTTTGTTTCCAAAAATCAAAAAACAAAATCTCAAGAATTGGCTTTGATACCAATTGAAGGGAATCGAATTCCCGTGGAAACGTGACATCGCCTTCTATTTTGTTTTTCAATTTTTAAGGAAACAAAAATAGAATAGAAAACAGAAATAATGATGGATAAACATTATAAGAAGCATGCTTTGAAAGAAGAAACAAAGGGATAAAGCAACAAACCTTTGTTGAATCACGAACTTGTCACGTTTTTCTATCCGTCTTCTCACAAACGTTTCTTCAACAAACAAGGGACACAACTGAAAGTGCAACTTTGTTATTCTAGAAATCCAAGGGTACAAGAGTGGTTTCTATCACCTCGGAGAGAGAAGAATAATATAGAATGGTTGAGACAAAAAAAATTAAGAGGAAATCTAGATTGGAGGCTAGGATTTTTCACCATTTCATCTCCTAAAATGGCCATCAGGGGATATTTATATGGAGAAGCGTTTACTCCTTCTCCAAGTCTTTTCCAATCTACCCTTAAGCCCAATTAATTAAATAACGTTTATTCAATTAATTAACATACCAATTAAATAACCATATATATTAAATTTAATTTAATATATTTAATTAATTAATTAATTAATTAACATCACATGTTTATTTGCCTTCACGTCTTAAAATTAATTAATTAATTCTTCATGAATCTAATTCATAAAAGTTTAACATTTGAATCTTATTCAAATATTTCTCTTTTAATTATAGATCACATCTAAAATTAACCATATCGTATTAATCTCATTAATATGCTATTCCACGAATTGATTTGAACAATTCAAATCATTCCTCTTATCTATCCTTTAGTGAGCTAACAAAGGGACCTTATGGATCTACATATTAGAAGCTCCAATGATATGAGATTAATTAATTAAACTCTTTAATTAAATTAATCAATCTTCATTGAGTACCGGTCACTCCCTTAAAGACCAGTAGTTGCACTCTTCACACTGTAGATATATTTCTATGTCGATATAACCAAAAAATAGCGAGTCTACCCTTCACAAATCGCTCATAACTATAGCTGGGTTAAGATCCCTAAAATGGTAGGTTTGTTGAGTCAGCTAAAAAGGCCACTCTCACCCGTGAAAATCAAAGTATTGCCCTCATAAATAAGAGTTCACAACTCACTCAGGATTAAGGTCAAGTCAACTGTGGTCATCCTAGTGAAATGACAGTCTCTTCTAGTAACGACGTTATAGAGAAACTATTCATTTTGTGGTTCGGTCTTATAGAAACCCTTTCTATAGAACAACTTTGTTCGCATGTCTCCACATGAACGATCAGGATCTGATCATTTATAGTACTTTACAACAATTGTAACATCTACAAAGCGGGTCATATTCGTAAAGACACCAGGATAAGGTATCCAACCTTATCCATCTACTACAGACTATTTAGGTTATCACTTCAAACATGATCCACCCGTATGTCTCTACATACATGTTTAAGCTACAAGATAACATTGGATGTTAGTTTATTAGTTTGTGGATTTATGCAACTAAATGTCAAATAAAATATCACATATTTTATTTGATAAATAGGTTATTTGTACAATGCAATTAGAAACTATAAGACCATACGAGATTTAGGGCATCAACCCCAACAATACTTACATTGTTCTCATTTTTAATCACTATCATCCCACTCTTCTTAGGTTTCATCTGCACTGGACTCACCCAAGAAGTGTAAAAACATAACATAGATAATTCCTGCATTTAACAATATAAGAACTTCAGCCTTTACCACTTATTGGCAAGATTGAATCTCCAATGGTGTTCAACTGAGATACTAAAGGTATCCTCCATCAAAATTTTGTGCATCACGATGGAGGGGTTGATACCCTTCAAGTCAGTAATTGACCAACCGAAAGCTGATTTATATGCCTACAATATTCTCAACAAATATTCCTCTTCTATCTTATTTAGTTCAGATGAAGTAATAACAGGGTAAGTAGAAGACTCCATGAAAAAGTAATATCGAAAATGTGTAGGTAATTCTTTTAACTTTAATGTGGGTGGCATGTTTGACTTACTTTCACTAACAGACATCAAATATATGAAATCATGCTTAACATAACTAATAGGCAATAGATCCAAACATTCAGAATAAAATGCAAATCACCATCTCAGGGATCTATCTCACCCATATCATAATTTAGCATGTTGTGACTTGATTTATCTACAGACAAGATTAATTCCTGTTCTTTTGGGGATTGGTTTAATGTATCTTTTATTCAAAAGCTCAATTTAATGTGTAATACATAAATTAAAAAAATTCCTGTTTTTTTTTCTCTTTTCTCTTATTCCACATTCAACATCCATATCATAATTCCACATTCAACATAATTTTCTAATTCGATTGGAAATAGGTTTAATATTTTATTTCAGTTTAATATGATTAAATTGAGCTTTTGAATAAAAGATTAAATTTGTAACAATGTATATATAAGGGTGACAGACCAATCTTTTTGGCGTTGCTCCCAAAATAATGTCAATCAAATAATACTTATAATTCACCAACAAACAACTTACATTAACTAGTAGTACAAGTGGCAAGTCCGGGGTCAAACCACAGGGAAGCACAGAAGATTAGTTCTTGGAGGCGCATGTTTAGTTAAAGTGGTAAAATAGAGAGGAGGATGGGGAGGGAGGGTGGATTGGATAAGTCGAATTGCAAGAAAATAAAATGTAATGGAACTAAAAGACAAAAATGCAATTAACTACGACATTCTAGTTTAGAAAAATGGAATGAACCAATGCAATCTTGTTCGTCGAGCTATTTAAATGCAATTTTAGGGTCTTCACTATACCTAGCACAATTGATTGGAATCCCAGTCAATGGTCCTAATTACCTAACTAATCGAAATGTATAGAAAACGAATCCACTCCATACAAATTGACAAATCGCATTAAGCTCTAGAGATAACACTAGGATGAGTGTTCGACTTTCAACGTCTAATCAAACATTCAATGTGGTTTCTCTCTAGGTTGATAGGAGCAATAATATTCATTTTAGACAACGAATTGCAAGCCTAACTAACCTATTGTTTCCTTTGAGATTAATCTATAATTATATGTTGTGTGTTATAAGCTATCTCTAAGCATTCAAATTACACAACAAATTATTGGTTGTCGATCAATAAAAAATTATGCAATTCATAAACACAATATTAAGATTGAAACACATAGATAAAAATATAGAAATGTTGGATTTTATGTCCTAAAACTCGTAGTTTGTAAATTAATAAACATATTCTGTTTTGTTTTTCGATAAAGTTTTTATTGAAATTGTAACCCTATAACATGAATATTCGAACTATATATAGAGACATATCATAGGATCAAGTTCAAGTATATAGCCAAAACTGTCTATGGTATAAGGATGGGGTTGGGTACCTTATCCTGGGGACACCATGGACGCAACCCACTTTGTATTAAGTACAAACGATGAGATCCTAAATCATTCGTGTAGAAACATGTGAGTGGGAGCGTCCTATGCAATGAGTTTGCATAAGACAGGACCGCGAAATTAGTCACTTTCTCTTTATAATGCCGTTTACCGAAGAAACTGACTATTTCACAAGATGACCTAGGTAACTCGATCTTAATCCTGAGCTAACTATGAACTCCTGTTTATACGAGATTATTCTTTGATCTGCATGGGTGAGAGTGGCCAGACATCATCGATTCAACAAGCCTACCATTTTGGGGATAAAATCGGATAGATAGCTAGGGACATAGTCTCGCAAGACAGAATTCGCTCCTACCAATTTCAGGGATAGTAGAGAGGTTGTTCCCTTAAGTACTAACTCTAGGACTTGAACAAGGGGCCCCACCCTCTCCTTGGCCCAGGAGGGACTTAGGTTTGATGGTTGGACCACAAACCGATTGTTCATTAGAAGATTAGTGGAACTTAAGGAACAAGAAGTACTATAGGGGTAAAACGGACATTTGACCCGACTATAGCTACGAACATCTTGTGAAGGATCGACTTACTGAACATGGTTATATCAAGTGGACGGAAATATATCTACGGTGAGGGGAGTGTAGCTACTGGGCTATAGTGGAGTGTCCCGGTAGTTAATGAATGTTGGTTAGCTTGGTTAATGAGATTAGTCGGTGAACCTCGAATCGTTAGAACCCATGATCTGTAGGTCCATTAGGTCCCCCTACTAGCTCATATCGGAATAAAGCCTAGAGCAATTAGATAGAAAACTTTGAATCATTCAAAATCGGGAAAGGGTATTATCGTCAATTATGTTTGACACAATAATTTAATTATGAATTAAACTATTAAATGAGAGATAAAGTATTTAAAAGTGTTTTAAATACTATATACATGAATAAGGATTCATATATAATGGATTACACAAAGTTAGAATGATTAATTGGATTTATCATATGAAATTAATTGGAAAAGTTTCAAATTAATTACCAAAAATTAATTTCAATTTAGAATTGAAATTATAATTAAAATGCAAGCTAAAAACAGATTTTGGATCAAGGATAGTGAATTTTGTTGGAATCCCACTTATGCATGGTGATTCAAAGTGGAAAAACAACTCATCCATGCACTCTTGCATGTAATGTTACATGAACACCTAGAATCCACTATTGCTTGCATCTCCATCATGTGTCTTGCATCTTAAGGCTTCTTGATGTATGGATTCACTCTAAAAGTAGAGGTAGAATCAGATTGAGAGCTGAACACAACCATTTCCATACTGTTATACTACTGGAATTTGGTCTCAAACTCACCTACCTTCATATATCTCTCTAGAGCTTGAATCTTCAAGCATTTCCTTCCCATTCCCTATCTCTATAGACTCCCACAAGTCGTTCTTGGCCCGGAGAATAGTAGGGAAGACACTAGAGGTGGTTCACACACCGTTCGTGAGCAAAGGAATCAAAGGAAGTTGCTGAATTGGTCTCCAAAAGGTTGGTATAAATTCTGCTCTCTGTTTACGGTATTTGGACAGCATGCTTTCATTTTCTAAAATTGATGTAGTTAAGTACCTCCGATTCTAAAATTGCTTCCGCATGTGCTATATGAACACCTTCAAGAAATTACATTCAAATAAAACTCCTAAAAATTACATTATTCCAAATCCCTAAACTTGACAGCTAGGTCTTACCTTCCCATGGAGATGAAAAAGAGAAGAACCTGACAATGTCTTCATTAATTACATGAGATGGGAAGAAAAATTAAGAAAAATACAAGAGGGGAGGTGAGAAGAGGAGAAAATCGGTATATGAACCGATTTGGAGGTGATTCCCTACCCTAAAACAAAGAAACAAACGTTTTATACAACAGTCGTGGAGTTGCAACATTGCACCTAGCATTGCAACCCTGCGATAGACAACGTGCGCGCCTCCATTCGAGGTTCGTAGCATTGCAACGTTGCCCTGTTTCCACGAAAGTTTTAAGCTACTACATTTGAGCGTTGTGTAACGCTCCTTTGAGTGGCGCAACCCTCCGACTATGGGCATTTTCGTCCTTTCACATCCCTTTTAAGTTCGATTGCTCAAATTAGCTTCTAATTGCTCCAAAATAACCCCAAATAGCACGTAATGACCGATTCCACCTCCAAAATGCTTGATATCTATAAAATCATTAAATAAACATATTAAACATAGTAGCGACCTAGAATTAAAAAGAGGAAAATAACACATTTTAGATGCTATCAAAGGGCTCTTTGTCTAAGAACAGTTTTGTCTAGGTTGGGGTATTTAAGCTGACAGAAATGGAATACCCTTATCATGGAACTAACCTGGAAGGTGAATTAGATAGATTTGTTACAAGCATGCAATGAGTTATTCATGTTTATTAAAGTGTTTAATGAATATAAATCAACGTTGTTAAACTATCCAATGCAAATATTACTTTGATCAAAGTTAACATCCACTTCCAATTCAGTGGAAGTTGGCAACGAGAAAATCATATCTATCAAAGTAGTGGGAGACATTAAAATGTTATTTATTTATGCTGAATATGGTGTTTTTATCACCATAAAAGAAATTCCATTTCTCCAGCTTTATTACCAAATTTTTCATAGCATATGAATAGTTTTAGTAGTAAGGCATGTTTTCAAAAGTTGCATTGACAATATGTTCAACTTCAAATAAAAACATATTTGTGCATGAAATTACGATGTTCTTTTTTTATGCTGAATATGGTGCTTTTATCACCATATGAGATTTTCAATTTTTCCAATAATGATTACTAGATATTTCATAGCGTATGAATAGTTTTATAATTAGACATGTTTTAAAAAAAATGTTTTGAAAATATGTTTAGCATTAAATAAAACACATTTATGTTTGTTAAAGGTTAACACATTTACGTATTAAACTAAGAGTGTTTAGAATTAATGAATCAAGAATGAAAGACAAAATTTTATTCTTCTGAATATGATACATGTGTTTGCTTTTTAAATGATAGTTACAAGTAATTCTTTAATAGTTAGAGTTAAATTATAATTATTTGTCAAAGTCTTGCTTCTCATGCAAGTATGTAATTAAAACCTTATTAGATAAGGTTACCTAGCCAATGTTGGACTTGCTTTGACCTAGGTGGTCTTGTGATCAAAAGCATAAGTTGGACTTCATAAATAAGTCATTAATGTGATTAATGAGTATTTATGAATAAATGTATCTTATTCTAATACAACTCAAGTCTTATTTTCTTTGAAATGTTCAACAAAAATTAGACTAAAATTTAAGTCATTTAGGCAATTGTATTGTGATATTATGATCCAATCCAATCATAATGATTAGTACAAGTTTTATTTGTTGTACTAAGTCCGAATAATAAAGATGAAATGTGATCTTAATTTCGAACATTAGGTACGAATTGGATGAAATTGTGTTGCAATAGGAGAAATGTGGCATTGTTAAACTTCGTACATTTTAAGTACTTTATTAAATGAAGTCTTAATCTTTTAGAATTACGCCGATGTGTGACTCCATGAAAGAAATGCAATAGAGATTGCATTGTTTGAACCTTATTTTCTCCAAAATGTGTGTGAAACATTGTTGGATTATAGAAGTGTTGTAAAACTAGTCTTTGACATTTCATTTTTTTTTTTTTTTGGTAAGTTCAAACAATTGTGTTAAAACAAATCCTTGGTGAAATAAATGTTAAAAAATACTCTTAGTTGTAAGTAGTCCATGAAGAGTTTATAAATGGACTTTTAGACATTCTAAAGTAAAATGATGTATTTGTGTGACAAATACCATTTTATTTGGAAAGTTAAAGTTTCCAGACTTATAAAAGGGTTGATTAATGAATTAGTTTCTAGTACAACCACACGATAATTAACAAGTGTTGTTAAAAATTTATTTTCATTTAAACATCAATTTCTAGTAGTCAAATAGATAAATCTTCATCGTAGTGGAAGAGTTATAAGATAGCTCAACATTTGCAAAGGCTTATTTTCAGTCTTCATTGTCATATAAAATGACAAGATGAAAACTTACAAATCTTTCAGTAGTGGGAGAGTTATGCAATAACTCTACTTTAGTTGTGACTTATTGGAAATCAAAGCTATCATGCTAGATGACAAGAATTGAAGAAGTTAACAAAGAGAAATTTTGTTAAAGTCATAAATTTGAGATAATTTTTTTTTTTTTTTTTTTTTTTTTTTTTTTTTTGTAAATTATCATTGATGAGGGCAACCTCAAAGGATATGAATGGATCAATAAAAGGGAGGCTTGAAAGTGTAGTACTTGGAGATAGAGATTTTCAAAGTAAGACTCTTGACGTCAAGTGAAATCTAGTGCCCCAATTGTTGCATAAAAATGGGCAGTGAGTCGATTTTATAAGTAGTTCCTATAATAGAGTCTTATGCATTTTTTTATTCATTGTTGCATATGAGATGTGTAAGAATGAATAACTTCTTTTATGGAATGGAATTCAATGCATCTACGTTATTTCAAGAATTTTTTTCTCAAATTGAATTGTAGAAGTGTTTGCCAATATTGTGAACTTCACAATTGGGATCTTTGATAATAAGGGGTTGATATAGTATCATAACCGGTAACTTTGAATCATGACAATTTTCTTGTATGTACAAGAAAATGAACGTGGATATTTATCTATTTTTTATATTGATTTTTGCTCATTATGGATGAATTAGAAATCAATATGAAGTTTTTGACTGTTTAACCAATTTAAAATAGTTGATTTGAAGTGTTTAACCAATTTAACCAATTTATATATATTCAAAATCCATATAGAGATGTCTAGGACCTGATGTTAAATTTGTCTCATGCATCTTACGTTAAAAAGGAAGTTGTTTATTGTTTCATGCAAATAATTCAAATGGAATGGTAATGTACCATCCTACAATGAAGTTATTTGCTTGAGGGGAAATTTTCCTAAGACATCTCAAACGTTAGGGGATGTACATTTTACATGAGACTTCATTCATATTTAATATATGAATAATGGAACCATTGAGTTCTGAAAATTAAAGTCGATAAAGTCGATGGTAACTATTGAGTTCTAAAAATTGATTAATTTAATTAAGTCGGTAAAGTCGATGGTAACCATTGAGTTTTGAAAATTAAAACATACAAATAATGGAACGTTGGTATATATAGTTCTAGATTTGATCTTTTATGAAATATACTTTTTCATATTGGATTTAGAGAGATCCGAGTTTTATCCTAGTAGGTGTATATTGGATGATAAAGCAATGTCATGCTTGTGAAGCAATATTTTGCATATGTCAAGTATGTCTTTTGATATTTGAAAACTTTTTCAGAAATAACTTGGTCTATCCACTTTATGAAATAATGTAGTGCAAGACCTGAGTTGAGGATGTAGGTAGGCTCCAAGTTGTAGAACTGAGAGAAATATCTTGTTGATGACCAGATGGTTTTTATTGAGATAATTGGTTGTATTATATAAAAGGATTTTCTAGGCTAAAGTGTGAGAGAATCTCCTAGACTGTCTAGGACTACGGGATATGTTTCTAGGTACTAACGCAAGTGGGAGAGCATGTAGGATATAGTGTATACCCTAGGATACATATCTCACTGGCTTATATATCCCCAACCTTTAGTGTATATATTAGTTGAAGCAATAGTCGATTAGTTTTATGAAACTTATGCAATAATTCATTAAACTAAAATCTAGAGTTATTTTCTATAACTTAAACATGTATGAATAGACATACAATTAGCTCATGTGTAAGTGATAACCTAAACGGTCTGTAGTAGATGGATAAGGTTGGGTACCTTATCCTGATGACATTATGAATACGACCAACTTTGTCATCGTTATAATTGTTGTAAAGTGGTACAAATGATCTAATCCTGATTATTTATGTGGAGATATGTAAGCAGAGGTATTCTACACAAAGAGTTTGTATAAGACTAGGCCACGAAATGAATAGTCTCTCTATATAACACCGTTGATAGATGAGACTTACATTTCACTAGGATGACCATAGGTGCCTTGACCTGAATTCTAAGTGTGTTGTGAACTCCTGCCCATGAAGGCAATCATTTGATTTGTATGGCTAAGAGTGGTCAGTTTCGTCGACTCAATATGCCTATCATTTTTGGGATCGTCTGATTAGGGAGCTGGGAACATAGCTACACAAGAAGGAAATCACTCATTCTCTATTGTTAGAGTAAATAGAGAAATTGCTCCCTTAAGGGTTAATCTGGGGCTTAAACAATGTGGCACCACACCTTCTCCTTATCTGAGAGAGGTTTGGTTATAGTTAGACTGTGACTTATTGTTCATTAGAGGGATCAGTGGTACTTAAGGAGTCAGATGTAACTATAGGGGCAAAAATTTAATTTTTGTATAGCTGTACTTACGAGCAATTTGTGAATTGTCAATGAACTGTTGATTGGTTATGTCCAATGGACATAAAAATATATATATAGTGTGAAGAGTGTAGCTGTCGGTCTTTGGTAGAGTGACCAACAATGAATGAAAGTTGATTAATTTAATCAAACAGTTTGATTGATTAATGGATTACCATTGAAGCTTTAAACTATAAGTCCATAAAGTCCTCACGTTAGCTCATTTGGGATAAGTTAGAATCGAATTAATTTGGATTAATTATAATTGTTTAGATTAATAAAGGAAATTTATTATATAAGATATAATTATGAGATATAATATAATGTATATGATTCATTATAATATAAAAATTTATTTGAGATAAAAATAATTATTTGAATATGATTCAAATATTAATATGAATTTAATCCATACTAAATATTGTTGATTAAATAAGAGAATGTGTTTTGTTTATATATATATATATATATAATAGTAAATTAGTTCATTTATGTTTATATATATTAATCAATGGAAAATTAGTTTTTTGTTTATTAAAATGGTTTTAAAATTAGAGAATTAGTTTTAAATAAAATTCTCTCTTCATATTCTTTCATTAATTGGCATATGGAATATGAATGAATTTTTTAATTTATGTATATTTATTAATTAAAGAAAAAATAGTTTTTTGTTTAACTAAATATTTTTTAATTATAGAATCACTACAAGAATTTTGGGTTTTATTATCGGTTGGAAAAAATGAAATTAGGTGTATAATGTCGGTTTTGTTTTTTTTTTTTGTTAAAAAACAAATCTTTAATGTCGGTTTTAAATCGACATTGTAAGGGTATCTTTAATGTCAATTTGACCCGCTTAATTTATCCTCTAACTTTCTATTTTCTCCCCATTTTTTTCATTTTCCTCTTCACTCTCCCTCTATTTTCTTTTTCCTCTCATTCTCACACGTTCCTCTTCGAATCCTATTCTTTCTCACTCCTCTCTTCCAAAACCTTGACATTCGTCTGTCGATCGTGCGTGAAGAGTCTGTCGTGGTGTAGATGTGGCCTCCACGTAGGTTTGATAACAAAAAAAGGCGATCTTGAAAGAAGGCAGATACCTAGAATCTCATTGTTCTCCATCTTCCTCCTCGTCGCCCACAGCAACCACGGGGATGATGATGCCGGCGAATATGACCCTTCCCCTTCCCCCAACCTCCACTCCAAGCCATTCATCCTCGTTAAGATTGGTGACCTCCTTCTCATCTTTTTCGACACCTTCATCGCCGAAATCTCCCCCTATTTCTTCAAATGGAATGACGGATTCCTCGTCCTCGGGACGCAGTTCACCGGCGGTGTCTTCTTCAGCACTGGTATGATGCATTTCCTCTCCGATGCTAACTAGCGTTTGGCAATTTGACTAATAAGGCATATTCTTCTGCATTTATGCTTGCTTATGTAGGGTTTTTTATGACCATGGCGGCGGATTGTGTTATTCGTATGTGTATGACAAACAATATATTGAACTTCGAGGTAATAGTGTTGTGATTACACCTATGAACTCTTTTGATATGAAACTGAAATTGAAATTAAAAAAAAATTGAGAACGGGAGGCCTTAGCCAACTTTTAAGCATTGTTTACCTAAAACCTAGTTGAAGAGGTATTAAATATTGCATAAACGGCTACATCGAGGATCACACGGGCTGGTTCTAATTAGTGTAAGAACCGACACCTATACATCCTAAAATTTTGATTTGTTTATTTAAGTGATAGACTATGCTTTTTCTTTCAAGATTCTGCATCAACATTCAAGTAGTAGTTAGGTAAACTATTTACTACTGCTTTCTTTTTCTTTTTTCATTTTTCCCCTTTGTTTCAGGGTGAAGAGGCTCCCGTAGATGATTTGATGGAACTTGTTCAAGAAATTTTTGCTTTTCACATGAAAGTATGTCTATATAATAAGACAGTTGATAAACTTTGTTTGAACCTTCTTTGGACACTAAGCCATACTTTTATGTAGATAAGGCAATATTTATTAGGAATGTGCATCTCTAATTAATTTTATTCATCTTCAGCACAATGCCGAACCTGAAGCTGTTGATCTATTAATGGAGGTGAGACACTATTTTCTATCATTATTATTTTTGTTACTATTTATTTATTTGTGGGGGTGGGGGATGAGGAATAAGGTATGACTGACTAAATTATCCAACTGACATATATCAGGTTGAAGATCTTGATCTATTAGTTGAGCATGTTGACAGTACAAATTTCAAAAGGATCTGTATCTATCTTACCAGTTCAGCCAAGTATGCAAGATCATCTTTTTGAGTTCTTCTGGTTCATATAATTGCACTTCCTTCAGTTTTACCATGTTATAGGAATTAGTCGGATACAAATAGTTGTGTTTTTAGACTTGTTTCGGCTCTCTATCTATGATGGACGAGTGTAATGTATATGGTTGTGAGGCAAGAAAAGTGATTTATGTTTGTTTTACCATTCTTCTAAAGAAAATAGTTTACCTAACTACTACTTGAATGTTGATGTATTATATTATGATGATGAATAAATATGTTATTGCCCATAAGACTTTCAATTTGAATAGGTCCATAGTTAGTGCAGTTCCAGTGGTTTTCTTTTCTTTTCTTTTTCTTTTTTTTTTTTTTGGGGGGGGGGGGGGGGTTGGCTTGAGAATAAAAGGAGGATTTTTAGATAGGTTTAATTGTCTTTAAAGAGGCTTAGTTTGTAGTTAGGTTTAATATCTTTTGATGTTGGTCTCAGTGGTGTTATTGTTCAATAAGCTCAATTATTTTAGATTGGAGCTCTTTTTGTATGGTTGACCGAGGTTACATTTTTAACTTGTTTTGTTGGTTTTGTATGCTTCCCCGTATTCTGTAATATTTTCTCGATGAGGCTAGATTTTCCATTAAGAAGTCATAGTATATGATTATAATTTATTTGCAAACTTATAAGCTCCACTAGTGTTGGTTGTTGTTCCGGTATGCCAGTGAATATGTTTTTATTTCAAATTGAGGTTTATATTGCCGTTTGTTGTTCTGGTATGCCAGTGATCTTGACGCAGACAATTCAGGTTAGTCCACGACGGAGGAGCTTGAGGCAAGGTGTCCTAGATGCATGTCTCCGTTCGCATGTCTCCGCCGTACACGCTGCTAGGTTCGTTCTACCCTATACTTTTAATGGTGTTGTTTGTTTGTTTTTTAGGTGTTTGGAAGGGATGGGGAGGGGATGGATTTCTTACAACTGCAAGGGATTCACGTAAAAATTGTTCCTAGTAAGTGCATTTTTGAATGCTTGCAGTTTTAAGCACAATTTCTATGTATTTTCAAGTGACTCTAATGATATGGAAATTCTTGTTTGACAAGTTATAGTGTGCTTATTTCTCTTTGGACCATATTGGATTAGAATATAACACCCGTTTCTGACTCATGGGTACTATTTATTTGTAGTTTAGATTTGATTCAAGGTGCTTGAGTTTGTGGGTTGCACTATGGTAGTTTGTGGGTTATTCATGCACTATGGTAATTTTTTGTGACAACTTTTGAGGTTTGAAGTACATTGTGTGCTAAATTTGTTATTGATGTATGTGTTCTTGAATATTCATTTTTTGGGAATTCTAATAGTTCTGTTGAGAACACGTGGTTGTGAAATATTTTTGCGAATGTGTTTCTTTGAACAGGTTCAAGGTAAATTTTTGGTTTTGTTGTGGTAGCATCGTTATGCTGCCGAAAATTTTCCATCGTCTTCGTATCTCATATCTAGGTAACAAAGCTTCTCTTGTTTAAGATCTTGAAAAAGAAGATTCTCTCATTTATTCAACTATTGAGTTTTCTTGTTTTGTAGGTGCAACAAAGGAGTAAAGATTTGGTATTGCAACCTCTTTATGCTTTTTCTTGGGGAACTCTATATCCAACACATTCACTACATGAATTTTGCCTTGAATGTACCATTTATGCACATTCCGAATAAACACTGTTAGTTGAATATGAATTCTGATCACATTTTCACTTTTAATCCTTTGTCTTAAACCTTTATTGTTTGTGATCCTTTGAATAACAGTGGTCAGACAAAGATGCCTATAACTAGACACTGTTGAAGCTGGGGGGGACTATTCAAGAAGAATTATGAAGACCTAAATTATTTATATTATTTGTATTACTTGTAAAATCATAATGTTTGTATTACTTGTAATTTGTGTTTTCAAGGCTTGAATTATTGTACGACCTTTTAAATTATAATTTTATAGCAGAATTTGTAGATTAAATGTAATAGATTTACAATCCATACATGAATAATATGTCATAGTCACATCGTTCGATGATGATGTATCATGTTATACTTTTTGACTGGAAAAATGGATTTGGTAACGAATTTAAAAAAACGGACAGATTCTAGGCTTCAATGTCGGTTTAAAGGGTTTCAGTTGAAACTGACATTAAAGGTTTTTAATGTTGGTTGCAATCGACATTAAAGGCCTTTAATGTCAGTTGCAAATTTCATTAAAGGGCTTTAATATCAGTTGCAACCGACATTAAAGATAGTGTATTGAAACCTTTTAATGTCAGTTTAAAACCGACATTAAAGACAGTCGACATTAAGGAGCTTTAATAACACTATCTTTAATGTCGGTTTAAAACCAACATTAAAGCCCGAAATTCTTCTAGTGAATTTGTTCTACACAAACTTTTTCTCTTCATATTCTCTCAAATTAATGAATGGTTTTGTTCGTTCATCTTCCATCTGCCCACTTCAAAATACACCTAAAGTGTATAGATTTTGGTGATGTGTGATATTGCCTTGTTGTCTCAAATTATTTTATTCAAATTTTTTCTCCAAATTAATCTTGATACCCAAAAATCTCATCAATTATCTACCCCACGAATAACGAGGTTTCCACATGATGGTGTTCAATTGATTGCTGCATTTTTCAATTAAAGTGTTCGTTGTGTTCGAGTTTTAGAAAGGAATTGTGAAGAGATTAATCTTCAAGGGTATGCGACTTTTGAATCTCTTTTTCCTCTTTAATTTCTATACAAATATATGCTTAATGGATCTTGTATATCTTGTATATCTTGTTTTCATATTTTATATTTTTTGTATGTTATCTAAAACTAGAATTAGGACGCGGTCACTTTCACAATTGGTACTCACATATCCTTTCACACTGCACTCTCTAGCCTCTTTTCCTCTTTTTTGTTTGGCCTTCTTTTCCCTTCCACTTTGCTTGTTGGATTTATAATCCTTAAATTTGAATTTTTTATGCCAAGTTTATGTCCATTTATGCTTAAATTATTCTTGTAGCTCGATTTTCTGAAATTCACTAAGTAATCCACATTAAATCATGCTAACTAGCAATAATAACTCTAACTTTAAAGGCAATTAAAGTACTTTTCAAATGCATTTCATAAACATCTAAAACTTTTTATGTGAATCTGTTACTCTTTTAAAGTTAATGGTGTTCAGATGTTGCATTAAAGCTTAAGTTATTCCCCTATTCTTTGCAGGGAGATGCTGAAGTGTAGCTTGACTCGTTATCTCCCAATTCCATCACCGCATGAGACGACTTTATGGATAAATTTATGGAAAAATATTTTCCGCCTGGTAAACATGCTAAATTAAGATGTAACATCATAACCTTCAGGCGATCTCCATCTAAGTCTATCATTGGAGCTTCGATTAGATTTCAAAAGTTGGTGAGGAAATGTCCATATCAAGCACTCCCAACTTGCATCCTTATGGATCAAATTTAAAATGCATTGAACCAAGCCTTAAAAACAATTGTGAATTGATAGCGGCAAGAAATGCACGTTATTACAGTGCTAAATTATGAAACAATACAGGATTGCGATGATAAAAATATACAATATTGCGTCCAAAAGTATTAAGTTCACAATATTGCGATCGCATGCGTCCATCGCATGAAAACAGTTAGCTTATGTATTTTTGTGCAGAAAATGCGTTGACGCAAGGCGGAAAATGCGATCCAAAGAAATCAACAGCTGAGCGCATCAAGAGATTGTGTTAACGCAAGGCTATGAGATCATTTGCACTCGCGAATATCTACTCAAGAAGGTTGCCGCATAGAGCCGGTACATCATGGTGGGTGCATCTGGGTGAAAAGCATAATAAACCTCGATGGGACAGAAAGCTGATGACAGTCGATTCCAAATTAAGTTGACAAGTCGTTAACGATCTACTGTAGTAAGTACACTCAACTTTTCGGTGACAAATATTCGACGCATCAGACAGAGAATTAATGTCATCCCATCAGTGAAATCATAAGAGAGAAGAAGCCTTTCACCCCAAAGATCTATAAATATTGAAGGCCACCTTCAGTGAAGGAGTTCGTTCAGTTCGATAATTTTCTCCATAGATAGAAGTAGCCTTGTTCATAGTTTTCTTATACTTAGAAGGCGGAGCAAGAGAAGGGAAGAGATGCCGGAAGATCGTCCTGGTCAGCTCGAGAGAGAACTCAGGAGGTGTGGAAAAACAGAGAGATGGCTGACTCTTGCGAGAGCAAGATTATCTTTTGAGCAGAGTAGAGGAGAACAGTGTAAAAGCCTTGGGAAGAAAGAGATTGCCAGGCTCTTTATTCTTATTCCGCATTGTTATTCTGTATTTCAATTATATATCTATAAAATGGAACTTGCTTATCTACATCTGTTCACTCTCTTAAAAGCACGTATGGGTAGCTAAATCTATCGAATTGGTTGAGAAGAACTTAGCTAACATGACCTAGGATCTTCATTGCATGCGATCATCTTGTCTTATGTTGTGCCCAACACCCCTTTAGAGTTACTCGAGTGAAAGTCTAAAGAAAGAACCTAAGACTTGAGAGAGCTAGGTTAGAATCTAGACTCGAGAGAGCAAGATTAGATCTACATAAGCAAGAGATAGGGACTTGGAGATAAGCTCTGTTTGCCTACATGCATCACATGCACCCTAGATATAGGTTATGGTAATATGCGGTCGCCTTGTATGTGTGTGTATCATTCATCATCGCATAAACAAGAATAGAGGCTTATGTGTAGGTCCTACAGACATCATCGCATATATCACATGCGTTCTAAGACTAGAAGCCGTAGCATTTGCATTGAGAGATGATTTGCTATTGTATGTGTATTGCTTGATCGCATAACATGAACGCAATCCTAGGAAGTGTTAGTTGAACCCCTTCTCAACTCGTTCCCCCGCATATTCATCGCATCTTTCATAATATTAACTCTTTTCTTAACTCCGCCGCATACATTTTATACTGTAAACAACAACCCAACAACTCTTTGATTTATTGGTTACCGCAAAGTAATCTAAAAATTATTGCCGCATATTATTTTCCTTAGTCCCTGAGTTCGACCATGGGCTTACCAGGAAACTCAGTAGGATTTATACTTGGGTCCTACTGAGAAAACTTACGCATTTTCCACCAACGCAATCCTTCCATTATTTCATCGCATAAAATAATGTATCATGAATGCATCAACGGGAGGGTCTTTGCTTAAAAAATCTGTGATAGAAGTCAACGAACTTATGGATACTATTGCAAGCAATAATCAAAATTGGGGAGATGCATAATACACTTTAGCCAAAAAAAAACAATAGTTAAAATGCAAGAAATAGACAGTAATAGGAACGAACAATTGACAGTAATAGGAAACATGTTTTAAACTTTCCTGTTAGGCCCACAAAATTTGTGAATTCTGTATTGCTAATCATTTATCTAATATTTGTATGTATAACACCAAATCGGTGTGTTATGTAGGTTATAAAAAAGCACAAGAACACTGAGATCCTTACTCTAATACATACAATCCAGGTTGGAGAGCGCACTCAAACTTTGCATGGGGAAAACCTGGTAGTAGCATAAGTACAACTCAACAAAGTACAAGGATAACTTTACCAGGATTCCCAACACAACCACAACAGCAACTGCGAGGGGTAGCCTTCAACACCTCTCCCATCCTAAAACCCAACCATAAA
The DNA here is from genome assembly GCF_009727055.1 of Benincasa hispida. Lineage (NCBI taxonomy): Eukaryota > Viridiplantae > Streptophyta > Magnoliopsida > Cucurbitales > Cucurbitaceae > Benincasa > Benincasa hispida. The sequence continues at coordinate 13,830,752 of NC_052355.1, read as the reverse complement.
GAATCTATTGAAGGAGTATATCACCAGAAATGATGCAGCTCTGTGTAATTTAGAGGTACAAGTTGGGCAATTGAGTAAGGAGATCAAAACCAGACCTCTAGAGACCTTGCCCAGTAGTACAGAAGCTCTGCAACAAAACAAAAAGAAGAAGTGTAAGGCTTTTACACTCGGAAGTGGATTGAAGTATGAGGGACTAAAAATGTTAGTAAATAACAACAAATTCAAAAGAAAGAATCAACAAGTGATAACTCCAAGGAAGAAACTATCCCAATAGTTGTAAAAAAGGAAGAAAATTGATGAAAACCCAAAAAGAAGGACGAAGATAAGACATCGGTGGTTGTAAAAGAAAATAGAATATTGTTTATAAACACTAGGTCGTGTCGCACCAAATTAATTTCCCGTGCTTTACTCTACTAAACAAGTAGTAAAGGGAAGTACGCAGTTAAACCTACATAGAGCCACAACCATTTCTTAATTAGGAGACCTATAGTATGGTAATCAAAATAGGGGGTTTGGTTTGGAATTGTGAAATAAAAAAGAAACAATATAAAATGAATACATAGGATTAACAATGAGAACAAAGGCAATAAAGCAAGATTTGTGAAAATTAATGATGAAAAAATCTAGCTCGGGTTTAATCTCCTGCTTCCCGAATTAGTTTAGTCGATCATTGAACTCTAGATCACCCTTCCCTTGTTTAAGCTAGCCAAATTGATTAGAATCCTAATCAATCGTCCTAGTGTCCTAATTAGCTCAATTATATTAGATTAATCCATACTAACTTAAATGATCTAATCACATTTAGGGATTAAGCTAGATGAATAAATTAATTTCCATCGTCTAATTAATTTATTTAGTATGATTTTAATTCAAGATTGATTAATACATTACTCATGGATGGTCGACTTACAACGAGTAAGTTAAACTAACCCTTTGTCCCTAATTAATTTATTACCTTAAACAAGGATAAATTAAGAGCATGGAAAAGAAACATTCAAGCATTCATTGTCATGCAATAGCAAGAAATAGCTAATCATTTTAATATAATTAGATTAAAACCCATAAACAAAAGAGTTTGAACAGTGTTTTATCAAGAACCAGTCTCACAACTAAGCTAAGAGGGGAAAGCAATCCAACCCAAGCTAGAACACTTACCTTACCCACTAATCATCCTTCAAAATGACAATAATCAATCTCCAAGATGATAAAAATGGTAAGGAATTAGTGTACTAGTAGAAAGGAGAAGAAAAAAAAGTGAAAAAGTGGAAGAATGGCGTGATAACCTAGTGTTTTGGATTGAAACACAATAAAAAGGGGGTGTCGCAGAATTGAGATGCTACACCTAGTGTTGCAACCCAATGATAGACAATGTGCACACCTCTGTTCGATGTTCGTAGCGTTGCAACGCTGCCCTGTCTTCACGAAAATGTAACACTACTGCCTTTTAGCGTTGCACAATGCTCCTTTGAGCGTCACAACGCTTCGACTAGGGGCATAATGGTAATTCTTGGCCTTCTTTTCCTTTTTGTGCAATTAAGCTCCAAACATGGTCATTTTATCGTCTTTTCGCACCGAACGACTTATTCAACCTCTTGTACATTCAAGACCTATAAAAACATCAATTAAACACATTAAATAGCCTAACGATCCTGAATTAAGGAGAGGGAGATAACACATTTTCGATGCTATCAAACATCCACCCAACTTAGCTCTTGATCATCCTCGACTAAGGTAGAACAAGCAACCATACAAAAATAATCAATTCACCAAGCTACTATGTTCCCTACTCAAGCTTCAACAGTCAACTAAAATCATACATACAATGAATTAGGCAATCAAAAAGCATTCAACCATTTTAGGACAAATTTGGAAATTCATTTCAAATTTTGTCATGTGTGTATAAGCACAAAGTTATCTATTTTGAACATGAGCAGTCCCAGAATAGCCTTACGAACTTACTCAGGCTCAAAAGATCGTGAATCATGTTTCTTAAGCTCAAAGTTGTAATGTCATTAGATTTGAGTGGTTAAAATCGATCTACGCATCACCCTTATTACATATTTTTTTTCTCTTCCTCTTTTTTTTTCCGCTCATCATCTTTTTTTTTCTTTCAAATGGAGGGAAAACTTTATCAAGGAAGGTGGCTTTCGTTTTTGCTTGTCCACATGGGATACGTGAAACACATCCAACTACGAGCCGACTTCCTTTCAAAGGTGCTTAAGCTTACGCATTCCTCTAGGGCACTTTAGCTCAAAGTAAAAATACAGATGTCATAGTCGCCCTAGGTTAATCATACCCTTGATGAAGAGGAGTAAATCCCTCCTTATTCCTACTTCTTTTATTTTTTTTTTTCTTTTTTAGGGTGAATGGTGATGTCACTTGACTACATCTCAAAACATGCATTACTAAATTGAACCTTGGAAAAAATAATATCTGTCACTAAGGGCTTTCGAAGTGAAAGAAAACTTATGGCCTCATGAAATATTCAATTTTAAGAAAGCAAGAGTGAAGATAGGTATGCAAAGGTCTTGAAGATGCATGGAAAAAATCTAGTAAAATTTTCAAAAATGCCAAGAAAATCATGAATCCTTTCTTCTGACCTAATCTCATGCAAAAAAAAAAAAAAAAAAAAAAAAAAAAACTCATACAAGTGCATCATAGGTCAGTCATAACAAAGAATAAAACAGCAAGGAAAACAACAAGCAAGCAAGCATCATCATCAAACATAGTCCGAGCATAGCGCTCAAGGACCCCGAATAGTATATCATGAAAAAAACTACTCCAAAATTAAAACACCCTACCTCTAACTTTTAAAGCTCACATTTTCCCCAATGTGATTAAAAATAAAGCAAGAGGGATTAGAAAACTTCCCTGAATATCGAAGTGAAAAAAGTATTTGACACTCAAATTAGCTCTTCTTCATGAACAATCCTAACATTTTGAGAATGATAGAAATTATTATGCTCAATGATAAAGGAAAAATTATGGAAATGAAATCTAATCTAGGAAATCAAGTAAATTTAAAGTTTGGCTGCCTCCAAGAAGTGTAAATTTTTAGGGTTGGTTGCTCAACCGTATTCAACTTGATCATCCATGATCAGAGTTGATCGCCGCCACTCCATCCATCACCCCCAACTTTGTTGGATGACCACTCTTCTATAAAAGCGAAGCACTATAACAAATAGGATGAGTGATAGTAGGGGTTCAAATATTCTAAAATTTTCAACTTGCCTCTCATGCTTGATTTAAAGGGATCATTTATCTACATCGATTGAAGCTTTAGTAGTTTTCGGAAAGGGTAAACCTAATAGAATAGATTGCTTGAAGGGGAGCTTTGTCCATGCATATCGACAATATAAAAATTTGAAGGAAAGACTAAACTGTTCACCTTGACCATGACATCTTTTATTGTTCCTAGAGGTCTAACTAGGGTACAATCTGCCAACTGAATTAAAATACAAGCAAGATACAAGACATGTGACTGAAGGTCATAATATAGAGATGCAAACATTATATTAATAGTTGATCCTAAGTCTAGCATCGCATGCTCAAATTTCATCTTACCTATTAGACAAGGTAAGGAAAACGCACATGGATTGTCACATTTAACTGGTAAGCTACCTGGGTAGATGACTGAGCTTTATTCACTCTTAGGCTAGTCCTCAACCTTGGCCCACAAACTCTTTCCCTTTGCAGTAGGGCGTTTATCAATCCTCGAAGATTCGACCATTTGCACCTCATCCTTCAGTGTGACTCTCTTAGCCAGCCTACTAGGGAAGGGGGCAACACAAACATAAGAATTAAGACTTGATAAAGGATCAAAAGTTACCCCTCATTTAATGGTTGATCTGACAATTGTTTCTTTGATTTCAAGGGTCTTGTCATCTGTTTTTCCTGTTAAAATTGTACCTTCCAATAGCATTTACCTCAGATATCTCCCCTTGTTGAGCACTTGGGCAAACATCAGCTGTGTGTCCCATTCCATGACACACTTGGCAAATAACAATAGGTTGTCCCTTATCTAATTTTGCTAACTAGTTCACAACAGAAACAAGGTAAGATATTTCTTTATGGAGTTCACTTACCTCATTAGTTGATTTCACACTGACAGAGGTTCTAGTGCCAAACTATTGACAGTTGGCAGCCATTGTTGCTATCAGTTTCCTCGCCTCAATGGGGGTTTTATTGAATAAGACTCTTCCTACAAGAGCATCAATGCTACTCTTATCAATCTGCTTCAACCCCTTGTACGGATCTTCTCCTGATAGACCAGAAAAGGATGGGAGTAAAATTGGTGTAGTGGGCTCCCTAAGTGTCTTTTCACGTTACGCCATGATTGGTGGTGTGTTTTCAGGAACACCTTCTTCAAATTATTCTTCTGACATGTCTTCAACACAGGTATTGCTTTCAAGTTCAGCTTGTTGTCTCCTTTCTCTTCTGATTCTTCTCTCCTCCGAGTAAATTAATGCAAAATAGGATAGTCTATAGCCATTGGGAGTATTGGTTATGCATCAACAAGAGAAAACAGATTAGAAGGAAATGAAATATAAGCCTAAAAAGATTAAGAAATCCATTGGTTCCCTGGCAGCGATGCCAAAGTTGGTAAGCGCTAGGTTGTATTGCACCAAATTAATTTCCTATGCTTTACTGTACTAAATATGTAATAAAGGGAAGTACAGAGTTGAACCTGAAGGAACTCTTTGAGAAGAGAACCTTGAGCGGAAGCAAGATCGTCCCAAATCCATTTTTCATTGAATGTAAGTTTTAAAGTAAATTAAGAACGAGATATGCATTTACATAAATTGTAGCATGCATTAATAAAGGAAAATTTAAAGTTTCAGAAACCCTTACCTTTGAAGACTATTCTTCAAGAATCCCTTGAACAAATCACGAGCAGATCTCCTTCTCCAAAAGGGGTACCACCAAACGAAGTCTCTTGTATTCTCCTTAGGGATTGAGAATGGCAGGAGGTGTGGGCTCTGCTTTAGGGCTTTAAAATAGGAAAGGAGATGGAGAGGGGAAGAGGGAGTAGAAGAACTTTTCTTCCCTTTTCGTTTTTCCAGAGAGAACTATTCTCTTAGTGTTTTATGGATGAAGATGAATTAGCACCATCTCTCTCTCTGACCCCTCTCATCACGTATTTGGCTGAGAGAAAATTAGGGGGAGGGAGTTGTAACTCCCTTCTTTTAATTCATTAATATTAATTTAAAAAAATTAAATTAATAATAACTATGCATATCATAACAACCTTATTATATGTATATAAACTATATGTTATATCCCATATAACACATAATCTATACTTACATATTGTATCAAATAAAATATAACCTATAGATGTATTTTCTCTGAACCATCTATGACATTTAATATAAATCACATTTATAATAAACTCACTTATATGAATCTCATTCATATAATTGATATTTGGATCATATCCAAATATTTAATTCCTCTCATCTTATTTATGGTATTTAATATAAATTATATTTATATTAAATTTAATTACATGAATCTCATTCATATAATTAGTATTTAAATCATATTCAAATTTCTCTCATATTACCTTATATTATAATGTATCAAATACATTATATTAATTATATCACATATATAATTAATTTAATTAATTATATCATATACAATTAATTCTCTAAATTAATTTGAACACATCAAATTAATCCAAAAATAATTCTCAATTAAATCCATGTTGAGCTACAGAGGGGACCTTATGGACTTGTAGATTGAAGCTCCAATGGTAATTGGACAATTAATTAAACTCTTTAATTAAATTACCCAACATTCGTTAACTGCCGATCATTCCACTAAAGACTGAAAGTTGCACTCTTCGCACAATAGATAAAATTTTATGTCCATTGGATATAACCAACAGTGCGATGATGCCTCACAAATTGCTGGTAAGTACAATTGGGCCAAAATTACCGTTTTCCCCTATAGTTACATTAAATTCTTTAAGTACCACTGATCCCTCCAATGAACAATAAGACATAATTCAACTATGACCAAGTCCATTTCGGGCCAAGAGAGGGTGTGGCCACTATGTTCAAGCCCTGGAATCAGTGCTTAAGGGAGCAATTTATCTACTTGTCCCTGCATTAGGGAAGGAGTGAATTCCGTTTGGTGTAGCTGTGTTCCTAGCTCCCCAGTCAGATGAATCCCCAAAATGGTAGGCTTATTAAGGTCGCAATCTGGCCATTATCACCTATACAAATCAAAGGACCACTTCATAAGCAGGAGTTCACAACTCACTCGGGATTCAAGTTATGTCACTTATGGTCATCATAGTGAAATGTAAGTCTCTATTATTAACGATGTTCACTAAAGTAGTAGATAAAACTAGTACATCTAGTCATTCACATCCTTCTTAAGAGTTGAGAATGCCTCGGCGTAGTGGGAGGGTTGTTTATCAGCCTGACTGTTACTTTGGTTTAACAGAAACACAAGTTGTCATACCTGGTGACGGCATATAGGATCCATCGACCTATAAACAAGCGATAAAAGATGTGAATCGTGATCAGTGGGTCAAAGCCATGGACCTCGAAATGGAGTCTATGTACTTCAATTCTGTTTGGAAACTTGTAGATCAACCAAATGATATAAAACCAATTGGTTGTAAGTGGATCTACAAGAGAAAACGAGACCAAGCCGGTAACGTACAAACTTTTAAGGCTCGACTTGTGGCAAAGGGTTATACCCAGATAGAGGGAATGGACTATGAAGAAACTTTCTCTCCCCTTGCCATGCTTAAGTCGATTAGAATACTTTTATCCATTGCCACATTTTATGACTATGAAATTTGGCAGATGGATGTCAAGATAGCCTTTCTAAAAAACGATAGTTACTTATGAAAAATCCGTCTAATCATTTCATTGTTAGCGAGTAGGTGGCAGCTAAATTGAGCCTTGTGTCTCCATCGGGGTACCCGCCGCGCATGGTGGATTCACAATCCACTGCCTTGATCCACTTGGCTACATCCGCCCTTACCCTCGCACAGGTTTCAGTCTCGAGATACGATCAGATCCTTACCCTATGACCGCTATCAAAGAGAAGCTTTTTCCTATACGAGAGTTACAAGTCTATTGTTGTGTTTTTGATCTTGAGAAGAGTATCTATATGGCTCAGCCAGAGGGGTTTATTGCACACGGTTAAGAAAAAAAGGTTTGTAAGCTTAAAAAATCCATTTATGGGTTGAAACAAGCTTCTAGATCTTGGAATATAAGATTTGATACTGCGATCTAATCTTATGGCTTTGAACAGAATGTTGACGAGCCTTGTGTTTACAAGAAGATCGTCAATTCTACTATAGCGTTCTTAGTTTTATATGTTGACGATATTCTACTCATTGAAAATGAAGTAGGTTACCTAACTAACATCAAGAAATGGCTAGCAATGCAGTTCCAAATGAAAGATTTAGAAAATGCTCAGTATGTTCTTGGGTTTAGATTATTCAGAACCACAAGAACAGAACACTAGCCATGTCTCAAGCAACTTATATAGACAAAATGTTGTCTAGGTATAAGATGTAGAATTCCAAAAGAAGTTTGTTACCTTACAGATATGAAAATCATTTGTCAAAGGATCAATGTCCTAAGACACCTCAAGAGGTTAAGGATATGAGACGTATTCTCTATGCTTCCGTAGTAGGGAGCCTGATGTATGCAGTGTTATGTACTAGACCTGACATATGCTATGCAATAGGGATAGACAGTAGGTATTAGTCCAATCCTGGATGTGATCATTGGACTGCCATTAAGATTATCCTCAAGTATCTTAGGAGAACGATGAACTACATGCTCGTGTATGGTACTAAGGATTTGATCCTTACTAGATACACTGACTCTGATTTTCAAACAGATAAAGATGCAAGAAATTCTACATCGAGATCAGTGTTCATTCTGAATAGAGAAGTAGTAGTGTGGAGAAGTGTGAAGCAAAATTGTATTGCGGACTCCACAATGGAAATTGAATACGTAGCTGCATGTGAAGCAGCAAAGAAAGTAGTATGGTTAAGGAAATTCTTGACAGATTTGGAAATCGTTCCAAATATGCATCTGCCTATCACCCTATATTGTGACAATAGTGGTACAGTTGCAAATTCAAGAGAACCAAGAAGCCACAAGCGCGAAAAGCATATTGAGCGAAAATACCATCTGATTCGGGAGATTGTACATCGTAGAGACATTGTAATGACCCAGATATCTTCTAAGAAAAACATTGCTGATCCTTTTACAAAGACCCTCACGGCTAAAGTGTTTGAAGGTCACCTATAGTGTTTAGGTCTACGAAGTTTGTAAACTAGGACAAGTGGGAGAATTTTTGGGTATATGCCCTAGTTTATTGTATTCATATGTTTATTGTTCTCATATATTTCTCACTTAAATTCCACATTGTGATACTCCATTAGGAGTTTTAGTCCAAGTGGGAGTTTGTTAGATTTTATGTCCTAAAACTCGTAGTTTGTAAATTAATAAACATGCTGTGTTTTATTTTTCGATAAAGTTGTTATTGAAATTGTAATCTTGAATCCAATAAACTAAGGTTCGGAGGCTATTTAATGTAGTTTGAACATTATGTAGTGACGACATAAATGTAGATAAAGTTCAAATATATAGCCAAAATGGTCTATAGTATATGAATAATGTTGGACGCCTTATTCTGGGGACACTATGGATGCGGCCCACTTTGTAGTTAGTACAAACGATTTAATCCTGAATCATTCATATAGAGATATGTGAGTGGGGGCATCCTATGCAATGAGTTTGCATAAGACTGGACCATGAAATAGTCACTTTTTACGTTCTAAATGTTGTTTTATGTATAAAACTGACTATTTTGTTAATTGATGACATAGGTAACTTATCTTAATCCTAAGCTAAATATGAACTCCTATTCACTTGGAATTATCCTTAGATCTGCATAGGTGCGGGCAACTCATCATCGCTGGCCTAATAAGCCCCCCATTTCAGGGGTAAGATCAGGTGGATAGCTGGGAACATAAGGTGCAAGATGAAATTCACTCCTACCTATTATAGGGATGGTAGATAGATTGTTCCCTTTAGTACTGAATCCAGGTCTTGAACAAGGGGCCCCACCCTCTCCTTGGCCCGAGAGGGGTTCGGTTTATAGGTTGGACTTTAAACCAATTATTCATTAGAGGATCAGTGGAACTTAAGGAACAAGATATAGTCTTGGGGGTAAAACGGTTTTTATGACCCAGCCGAGATTATGAACAACCTGTGAAGGATTAGTTTACTGATCATGGTTATATCAAATGGACACAAATATAACTATAGTGAGGGGAATGCAACTACGGGACTATAGTGGAATGACCCGTTAGTTAACAAATGTTGATTAGCTTCATCTAAAGAGTTTAGCTAGCTAATCTCGGATCCTTGGAGCCCATGATCTATAGGTCCATTAGGTTCCCCTACTAGCTCATATGGAATAAACTTAGAACAATATGATAGAATAATTCGAATTGTTCGAATTAGGTGAAAAGAGAGGAACCGACAAGTATATGTGATATAGTGGTCGAGTTTTCAGTTTAGAGATACATCTTTAATATTTAAATGTGATTTAAATATCAAGAATATGAATACGTTCATATTTGGAAGCTCGGAAATAATAGAAATGGTCAAAGATGTAAAAGTCAAAGAGTTGACTTTTGACTTTGAAAAGTCAAACTTTTACCGACCTTATATTCAAATTTGATTTGAATTTCGAGAAAATGAATGCGGATTCATGCTCGGGAGGTCAAAATTAATCAACACGGAAAAATTATAAAAAGTAAAAATGTTGACTTTTTGGTCAAAGTTTGACTTTCACAAAATGACTATTTTGCCCTTTGACTAAAGTTAGTGGGAAAATCCAAACTTTTATTGGACAATTCCACTAACAAAATAGTGGGCTAGGTGTTGGCTTATAGTGGAGACATTTAGCCCATTTAGATAGTGGATTCTAGGTGTTAGGTTTTTATGAATTTGTTTCATGCAATTGTTGCATGAGTTTTTTTCTATAAATTGGGCTTTCAATTATGGATGAATAAATTTTTGGCCATTTTTCCAAAATTGTTTTCTAAATTTGGGCTGGAAAAATCACTACTTTGTGAAAAAAGAAAAACCCAAACCTAACCCAAGATTCCATCTTCTTTTTCATCTCTTTCTCTCTCTCGGGTTCTTCATCCACCAGGTCTTACAATCCAGTTCTGAGTCCAGAGGATAATAGGTCAACTCTAGTGGTGGTCTGGAAGAGTTCGGGTCGAGATTCAACGATAAAAAGCATTTTTCGGGAGCTACAAAGGTTGTATCCTACCCTTTTAATTTACTGTTTTTCCTACTTTTTGCATGCTAATTTTCTTTAAATTAAAAGCAATTAGAGTGTAATTAGATCCTTATTCCACTGCGTATGTCTCGTGTTCCATCAACTCTCGCTCAAATGTCTCTACATGAATGATCAGAATCAAATCATTTGTAGCACTTTACAACACTTGTAACACCTACAAAGCGGGCCATATCCGTAGTGTCACTAGAATACGGTATCCAGACTTATTCATCTACTACAAACCGTTTAGATTATTATTTAAACAAGATCTATATGTATGTCTCTACATACTTGTTTAAATTACATAAAATAACCTAGGATCTTAGTTTATTGGATTGAGTATATGCTTATAAAATAACATTTATTTTATTAAAAACAATATATTCATACAATGTTTATAAACTATAAGATTGCAAGGAGATTTAGGACACCAATCCCAACAGAACCCATAGAGAGCCACAACTGTTTCTTAATTAGGAGACCTATAATATGGTAACTGAAAGGGGGGGAGGGGGGAGGGGTTGGTTTGGAATTGTGAAATTAAAAAGAAACAAAATAAAATAAATGCACGAGATTAAAAATGAGAACAAGGGCAAGAAAGGAAGATTTATGAAAATTAATGATGAAAAGATCTAGCTTGGGTTTGATGTCATGCTTTCCCAATTAGTTTAATCCATCATTGAACTCTAGGTCACCCTTCTCTTGTTTTAATTAGCCAAATTGATTAGAATCCTAATCAATCGCCCTATTGTCCTAATTAGCTCAATTAAATTAGATGAATCCATACTAACTTAAATGATCTAATCGCATTAAGTTTTGGAGATTAAGCTAGAGGAATAAACTAATTTCCATCGTCTAATTAATTTATTCAGTACGTTCTTAATTCAAGGTTGATTAAAGCATTACTCATCGATGGTTGACTCACAACGAGCAAGTTAAACTAACTATTTTTCCCTAATTAATTTATTACGTTAATGAAGGATAAATTATAAGCATTGAAAAGCAACATTCCATCATTGGTTGTCAAATAATAGTAAGAAATAGCAAATCATTTCAATACAATCAGATTAAAACTCATAAACAAAAGAGTTTGAACAATGTTTTATCAAAAACAAGTTTCACAACTAAGCTAAGAGGGAAAAGCAATCAAACCCAAGCTGCAATACTTACCTTAGCCACTAATCATCCTTCAAAATGACAATAATCAAGCTCCAAGATGATAAAAATGGTAAGGAATTAGTGTTCTCAGTAGAGAAGAGAAGAAAATAAGTGAAAAAGTGGAAGAACGGCGTGATAACCTAATGTTTCGGACTGAAATGTAATAAAAAGCAGGTGTCGCAGCATTGCAACTTTGCAACAGACATCACGAAAATATAAGGTTCCTGCCTTTTAGCATTGCAACACTCCGACTAGGGTCATAATGGTAATTTCTCGGCCTTCTTTTCCTTTTTGTGCAATTGAGCTCCAAACATGGTCATTTTATCGTCTTTTCGCACCGAACGCCTTATTAAACCTCTTGTACACTCAAGACCTATAAAAAATCATTTAAACACATCAAATAGCCTAACGATCCTAAATTAAGGAGAGGGAGATAGCACATTTTCGATGCTATCAATTGCCGATATATAGACCATCGATACACTTTCCCAAAAATTTCAAAAAGCAAATCAAGAAGCATAGTTTAGGAAGTTCCTTGATATCCTGAAGTAGTTACGAATTATCATTCAATTAGTTGAAGCATCGGAAGAAATTCCCAACTATGGAATTTTTAAAGGATATCTTATCCAAAGAAATGAAAATTGCCAGAATACGTAATAGTTGCACTAGCCGAGTGCTGTAGTGCTTTAGTTAGCAGTAAAATCCTAAAAAATTTAAAAGATTTAGGAGCTTTTACATTCTCGTTTTAGATTGGAGGTCAAAGTTTGGGTAGAGCATCGTGTGACTTAGAAGCAAGTATAAACTTAATCTGTTATTAAGTTTTTTCTCAACTAGGAATTAGGGAAGTAAAACTAATAACGGTAACCCTTCAGTTAGTTGACAGGTCAATTACCAAATCGATAGGGAAGATTGAAGACGTGTTGGGAAAGTACACAAGTTCTTGTTTTCTGCAGATTTCATAATTCTGGACTGGGAAGCTAATAAAGAAGTACTGATAATTTTGAGATGTCCATTCTTAGCAATAGGGAGAACACTGATTGAGGTGTAAAAAGAAGAATTAACTATGAGATTCAATTATAAAAATATCACTTTTAATGTGTTAAATACATTAACATTTCCTGGAGATATGGATGCATGCTTTTTATTGAAGATATTTGTGTTTTATATTTCTGATTCGTTGGATTTAGTGCTTGGAGAAGTATAGGAAGAAGGTTCTAAAGAAATCAAAGATTCAATAGAACAAGTCGCTGTGATAACAATAACTGCTTGCCTAGCAACTGAGCATGAAGTATTAAAGCCACTAAAGCCATCAATAATTGAACCACCTAAGCTCAAATTCAAACTATTTCCATCACATTTGAAGTATGCATATCTTGGTTAGAACAACACCTTACCTATTATTATAGTTACGGGGCTGTCAGAGCAAAATGAGCAGTCATTATTGCATATCTTGAGAAGGCATAAGCGAGCAATCGGTTGGAATATTGCTGACATTAGAGGAATTAGCCCATCATTTTGCATGTACCCCATCAATTTGGAAGGAGCAAAGAACTCTGTTTAGTATCAAAGGGGTCGTGAGAAGAAATCATAAAATGGTTAGATGTCTGAGTTATATACCCAATTACCGACAACACATGGGTTAGTCCAGTACAGTGCATGCCCAAGAAAGGGAGCATGACTGTAGTTACTCACAAGAAGAACTAATTGATGCCAACTAGAACAGTGACTAGATGACAGGTATGTATGGATTATCGCAAACTCAACAAAGCCATCAAGAAGGATCACTTTCCAACGTCCTTCATTGAGCAGTTGTTAAATCATTTAGCAAGAAAGGAATACTACTTCTTCTTGAATGGATACCCAAGGTACAATCAAATCACCATTGTACCAGAAGATCAGAGGAAGACAACTTTCACATGCTCTTATGGTACCTTTTCTTTCAGATGAATGCCATTTGGCTTTTGTAATGCTTCAACAACATTTTGGAGGTGCATGATGGTGATATTTTCAAATCCAGTGGAGCTAATTATCGAAGTCTTTATGGATGACTTTTTTGTACACAGAGAAACATTCCAAGTTCATCTCAAGAACTTGGAGAAACTTATAGAAGGATGTGAACAGACAAATATGGTGCTGAATTGGGGAAAATTCCACTTCATGGTGACAAAGGGCATTGTGTTGCACCACAAGGTATCAAATCGAGGAATAGAAGTGGATAGAGCCAAGGTTTAGCTAATCTCAAAGCTCCCAGCTCCAACCATGTTAAAAGATGTAAGAAATTTCTTAGGACATGCAGGGTTTTATAGGAGGTTCATAAAGAATTTCTCACTCATATCAAGACCCTTGTACAGATTGTTGGGAGTTAATAGGCCTTTTTTTTTTTCAATCAAGATTGCAAATAAGGCTTTGAGAAACTTAAGGCAACACTTACAATAGCACCCATTATGACGAAACTCGATTGGTCACTGCCATTTGAATGAATGTGTGACACTAGCGATTATGCAATTGGTGTTTTATTGGCCCAAAAGAAGGAGAATGTGATACATTCGAATTATTTATGCAATCAAAACTATGAATGAAGCTCAAGAAAACTACACAACAACGGAAAAGAAGTTACTTGCAGTAGTGTTCAGATTCAAAAAATTTTGATCCTATCTGTTAGGGACAAAGGTTGTTCATACTGATCATTCAACATTGAAATGTCTCATAATAAATAAGGATGCATAGCCATGATTGATTAGATAGATTCTTCTCATATAAGAATTCGACATTGAAATTATGGATAAAAAAGGGATAGAGAACTAGATGACTGATCAATCATCAAGATTGAAGGGATAAGTTGAAAAGCCAAAAGAAATCAGGGATATGTTTGTTGATGAAAGATTGCTAGCTATTGATACTGATTCATGGTATGATGATTTTGCAAATTATTCAGATGTAAAGAGTAGTTTCGCCAAAAGAAACCAATCAAAAATTGAAGAAGTTCTTCCACGATCAAAAGCACTATTATTGGGATGACCCATATCTATTCAAGATGGGACCATATTAGATTTGAAGGCAATGTGTTGCTAAAGAAGAAGTGCCTACAATTCTTAAAGCTTGTTATGACGCTCCATATACAGGTTATTTCGTATGAACTAAAACAACTACCAAAGTATTTTAGAGTGCATACTTGTGGCCAACATTGTTCAATGATGCCCATAGATTCATTTAGGGATGTGACAAAAGTCAAAGAACACAAAATCTTACAACCCGAAACGAGATGCCTTTGAAGTATATCCTTGAAGTTCAAATCTTTAACGTTTAGTGAGTAGGCTTCATAGGACCATTATCGCCATCGTTCGGGAATACCTATATCCTTCTCGTAGTGAATTACGTATCGAAATGGATTGAGGCAATAGCCACTGCCTCTAATGATGCTAAGATGGTAAAGAAATTCTTCCTTAAGAATATTTTCTGCAAGGAACATCAAGAGTTCTTATCACTGATGAAGGGATCCACTTCATCAACAAAACTATGGCTAGTTTGCTTCCAAAGTACAATATAAAGCATAGAATTTCCACGACATATTATCCACAAACTAATCGACTCGTCAAGCTCTCAAACTGAGAAATAAAAGTATTCTTGAGAAGTATGTAGAATCGTCAAGAAAAGTTGGTAGCTAAAACTGGATGAAGCACTATGGGCTCATAGAACTGCTTTCAAAGCTCCGCTAGGGATGTCACCATACCAAATATATGGTGAAGTTTGCAATCTACCATTGAAGCTAAAGCATAAAGCGTTCTGGGCAATAAAAAATATGAACATCGGACAAGCTAAGGATAAGAGGATGCTACAATTGAATGAATTAGAGGAGCTTTGATACCATGCTTTTGAAAATGCCAAACAAAAAGTAAAAAAAAAAAAAAAGAGATGAAGTATCATGACCAGAGAATTAGATCATCCGAGTTTAAAGAAGGTCAACATGTGCTATTGTTCAATTCCAGAATAATGCTTATCCAGAAATATTTTAACATAAAGTCTAATTGATAAATTTTAAATCATTTAAGAAAAATCAGGACCTTATGTTTGCATACAATTCATTATTATATATTTTAATCTAACTCATTAAACATATAACAATTATATATTAATGATTTATTAAAATCTATAACATGCATTTTAATGACATTAGTCAAATATAACTCTTATACTTACTAAGTAATGTCATGCTCAATGCAATTCCATTTTCATTATATAACATAACAATTAACATTATATTAATGAAAATAATGAACATGTCACCATATAATATAACATTTATATTAATATATGATGTATGGACATACTTATTACATCATGCAACCATATAATGTAACATTTATATTAAATATAATGCATGAACATGCATATTATATCATGCAACCATGTAATTTAACATTTATATTTAATATGATGCATGAACATGGTTATCTTAAGAAGGGATTTATTCTATATGGCATACATTATGCAACATACTTAAATTTAATTATATATCACATGCATAAAATTAAATTAAATAGTAAAATAGACCGAATTTGGCTTTACTAAAAAATTAGTTAAATCGGTATAATCATATTATATTAATTTAATTAAAAATAAAAAATGGAAGAAAATTATTGTAAAACTGCATGAGCACATGAACAGGAGAACTACTGGATATGGAATTGCTAGAGCACCTTTCCATGATAGATGAACAACAATGGACGACTGTCATAAGCTTTTCATAATCTCTCGGATCTGCAATCCGAAAGACATCCTTCCACTTCTGTTTTGGGCCTTTTTCACAACAAAAACATTACCATAAACGGTCGAACTTATAGACTCGATTAAGAAACTAAAATGCCCAAAACATCGGGCCGTTACATTTGATCTCATCGAAAAACAGTATTCTAAAATATCAAATTTGAAATTATCTATTTTGCAAACTCAACATTCATTATGTAGAGAAAACAAACCACATTTTCTCTACTTTTCAATTCCAAAACAAAAATCCAAGAGATGATTTGGCTCTGATATCCCAATGCAGAAGCATGTAAATATCGGTGTCAATTCTTTTAATTTTGAAAAATTAAGAAAAAAAACATAGAAGATATAAAAGATATAGGATAAACATTCGGAAACATGCATTTACAAGGGAAAGCAATCTTACCTTTAAAGACCGTCTTCAATGAAAATTCTCTTATACGAACTCTCATGAACTCCAGACCTCTTTCTCTATTAGAATCAGGATAACACCACTTGACAATCTTGTTATTCTCTATCAAGTATTTGGATTGTCTGACCCGTATTTTGGAAGAACAAAAAGGAATAGAAAAGCTTTATAGAAAAACCCTTTTCTGTAAAGTTAAATAAGAGATTTTTTTAGAGAATAATTTTGTAAGGACTCTCTTCTTTAATGAATGGATGATCCTTACTCCAAAAGTCCATATACATTATATAATTATTGCATCTCATAGAATTAATTTACATCTCCTAACATGATTTGAACAATTCAAATTATTTCAAAACTAATTAATCCTTGTTTTTATCTTTAATGAGCTAGCAAGAAGACCTTATGGACCTATGGATTAGAAACTTCAATGATTCGAGATTAACTAATTAAACTCTTTAGTTATGTCAATCAACATTCATTAACTGTGGGTCACTCTACTAAAGATCCACCGTTGCACTCTTCGCATTGTAGGTATATTCTGTGTCCATGGATATAACCAATTACAAGTAAGTTTACCCTCCACAAATTGGTTGTAATTATAACTGGGTCAAATTACCTTTTACCCTTATAATTACCTCTTACTCTTTAAGTACCACTGATTTCTCTAATTAACAATCAGTTTATAGTCCATCAGGCTATCAATAACTTTCCTATAGAGCATTACACCAAAGACATTTACTTTCTCATGGTGCTTTGTTTAATATGAATTAATATAACATGTAGTTTATAGGTTTTGTATTTCTAAAGGAATCAAGGATAACATAGGCTTGAGGAACTTGAGAGAGACAGTTGAAACCAATATAATTTTATTTCAGCCCAAGATGAACTAATTCAATCTAACTTTGCAGGCCTAATGTGAATCTATTGACACCCCAACACCAAACTTGAAGAACTAGCCCAACACAGATGAGATAGTGGGTTTTGGAAAGATCAGATGTTGCTTGATGAAGTCAGCTATCTATGCCACATATCAGCTAAAGCTGATAACTCTACTTAGCTTTGTCAATCAGTCTGAGTGGAAGGCAGAGTAATCAGATGAGAGTTTCAAGGGAGTCTTTTTTCCTCTCTAGATCTTCAGTTTCTTCAGGATTTCGATCAAAAGATGTGGATTTTGAGCTCCAAAGCCTTAGACAATCACCTGCATGAAGCCATGAATGGATAGAAGATGCAAAGAGGACCACAAAGAGAGTTAGAGAAGAAGGATTAAAAACACAGGATTTAAATGGTTCGGCCAGAAGCCTACATCCACTGTCAAAGGGAGGGTATCAATTTTTTATTGCTTTCTTTGAAGTTTTATAGATTATGAACTCTCTCACACTTACACTTATTTTTTCTTCTATTTTATATGCAGAGATTCTTTTACAATGAGATGAGCTTAAGGTGAGCTGGTGGTTACAACATTAAACAAGAAAAATAATAGATAAATATTAAGGGTTACTTGTAATTTCTTATTTTGCTGTTAAAATCTCCACCTTTGTAAACATCCAGTGAACCTCCCTGATCATCTTGTACTGATTTTGAGCTAACCCTTTTCAGGTAGCTCGAACCCTAGAAACTCCAAACAATGACAGAGCTTGCTTTGAGGGACAATCTTGGTCAACATGTCTGCCGCATTCTCATTGGTATGAATCTTAATCACCTCTACTTCCTCCTTTTCAATTTCTTGTCGTATAAAATGAAATTTAATGTCAATGTGCTTTGTTTTTCTGTGAAATTGTTGATTCTTAAGCAAATATGTAGTGCTTTGATTGTCACAATAGATTCTCACCTTAGGTTGTATGATACCAAAATAATTCAGTAACTCTTTCAACCATAAACCTTCTTTAACTGCCTCAGACAAGGCTATAGTCTTAGCTTCTGTTGTGAATAGGGCCACAACAGATTATAGGCTAGCCTTCCAGCTTATTAGGTTATTTCCCCATAAGAAAAATATACCTTGATAGTGAACGCCTTCTGTCTAGATCTCCAGTGTAATCTGCGTCCACATGTCCATAAATTTCATCATTTGAAGGGTCATTCTATTTGTATAGGATTCGAGCTCCTTTAGAAGAGCATAGATATTTTAGTATCCATTTTATAGCTTTCCAATGGCATTTCCTTGGGTTAGACATATACCTATTGACCATACTTGTAGCATAAGAAAAATATGGCCTTGTGGATGTCATTAGATGCATCAGTGATCCCACTGCCTAGGAATACGGTATCGTTTTCATGAAGTTGATATGATCCTCATCTGTACTCTTAGGGCTATTAGTAGCTGAGAGTTTAAAATGAAAAGCGAGAGGGGTGATTACTAGCTTGGCATTACTCATTTTAAACCTTTGTAGCACTTTATCACAATAGTCCGTCTAACTTATTAAAGTCTGTCATATTTTCTGTCCCTATTTATTTCAACTCCTAGGATTCTTCTTGATTCCCTTAAGTCTTTCATGTCAAACTCTTTCTTTAGAAGAGTCTTGACTTGGCTCAAAACTTCTTTAGAGCTCCCTACTAACAACATATCATCTACATACAAGAATAGATACACGGGTTCTTCAAAACTCTTAGTGTTGGTATACACACACTAGTCATAAGAACATCTTTTGAATCCTATTTTAGAGATCATCTCATCAAATCTGTCATACCAACACCTAGGAGACTACTCGAGCCCATAAATTGATTTTTTCGGTAGACACACTAGCTCTTCTTCTCCTTTCTTCACATATCCCTGAGGTTGCTTTATATAGATGGTTTAATTCAAAAAACCATGTAGTAAAGTTGTCTTCACATCCAATTTGTCTAACTCCAAGTCCTTCTGAACAACTAAGGAAAGAAGTAGCCTAATGAATGTTTTCTTCACAATAGGGCAGAACACCTTTGTATAATCTATGCCTTTTTTCTGTGTGAGCCCCTTTGCAACTAGCCTTACCTTGAATCTAGACTTCTTTACTCTTGGAATTTCTTCTTTAAACTTGTATATCCACTTGCATGAGATAGCTTTGTACCCTTTAGGTAAGGGTACTAATTTCCAGGTATAATTTAGATTAAGAGACATCATTTCATCATTCTTGGCCTCAATCCATTTTCTAGCATCTGAGCCATTAGTTGCTTCTTCAAACCTTGTAGGTTCAATGTTGCTTAGTAAAATGACAGCACTTAAAGCAACACTAGCATAGTCAGGTTCTGAGTATCTAGCATGGGACACAATTGTTCTTCTTGTTCTGTTCCTCGCTAGGGAATAGTTTTGTAGGTCTTCTTGTGTCTCTTATTGTTCACTAGACACATTTTCCCTTGTCTCAACAGTGTCTCCACTTTCAAACTCTAAGTTCTGTTGTGAAGTAGAAGTTTCTAGTTCATTTATTTGCTCCACCTCAAACCTTGTACTGCTATTTCTAGTCATAGATGTCGGTTGATCAGTTAACATGAACATCTCAATTTCTCTGAACACCACATCCCTACTGTTGATGCATTTCATTTCAATACAGTGCCATAACCTATACCCTTTTACCCTAGGTGTAAAACCTAAAAACATACACTTAACAACCCTAGGTTTCAGCTTACCTTGGCTTTGATGCACATACCTCACACTCCCAGACATCTTCAAGTGTTCCAATTTAGGAGGTTGTCCTATCCACTTTTCTTCTAGTGTCTTTAGCTCAACAGAATGATGTGGACATTTGTTCAGGGTGTAGACTATATAGGATACTACTTCTGCCCAATATTTCTTAGGCAAGAGAGTATTTGAAAGTTGACACCTAACTCTTTCTAGCACTATTCTATTGAGCCTCTCAGTAACTCCATTTTGTTGAGGTGTATACCTCACTGTTTTGTGCCTCACAATTCCATTTTCCCTGCAAAATAAGTTAAACTCCTCTCCGCAAAACTCTAATCCATTGTCAGTCTTTAGGTGTTTAATATGCTTAGAGGTTTGTTTTTCAATCAAGTTTTTCTACTCTTTGAATTTCCTAAAGACCCCATCTTTAGATTTTAGAAAATAAACTCAGCTTTTTCTTGAATAATCATCAACAAAAGATAGGAAATACCTTGCCTCACTTAGTGAAGGAGAGTGAGTTGGGCCCCATAGGCATAAATGCACATATTCAAGTATCTCCTTGGTAGTATGCTGCACCTTTTGAAAACTTTGTCTTGGTTGCCTTTCCAAGGATACAGTGCTCACAGAATTTCAGATTATTTCCAACCCCTTTAGAAAGTATTCCTTGTTTTGAGAGAACTTGCAGCCCCTTCACACTGATGTGGGATAATATCCTGTGCCAAAGTTCATCTTCTGTAGGTTCTCCATCTGAGGCCAATAAGGCTGATTGTGTCATCTGAACTACTCTAATGACAGACAAGCCATTTTTTGATATTGGTGTCCTAATTCTCCCCGAGTCTCTTTTTTTTGTAAAGATTCACATTGTTCAATGAATAAAAATAAGTGTTATTTAATTCTGGCATTTACTCATATCCAATAAACAAAGCTCCTTGGTTATCTTATGTGAACTTAAGCATGTATATGTGATATACTAGTGGATTATGCCTTAAGTGATAATCTAAATAAGTTTGTAGTATAAGGATTAAGGTGTGATACCTGATCCTGGTGTCACTATGGATACGAACCGCTCTGTAGAGGTTTGCAAGTGTTGTAAACTACTACAGATGGTAGATCCTGACCATTTATGTGGAGACGTGGAGCAAGGGTGTCCTATACAAAGAGTTTGTATAAGACATGGACCACGAGATGACTAGACTCTCTATATAACGTTGTTGATACTAGAGACTTGAATCTCACCTAAACGACCATAGGTGATACGACCTCAATCCTGAGTGTTTTGGGAACTCCTGCCTTTGAGGGCGGTCCTTTGATTAGTTTGGGTGAGAGTGACCAGATTGCCAACTCAACATGCCTACCTTTTTGGGGACTTGTCTAATCTGGGAGCTGGAAACTCAATCCACAAGATGAAATTCACTTCTTTCTCGATACAGGGATAAGTAAAGAGATTGTTCCCTTAACAGCTGATTCCAAGGCTTGAACATAGTGGCTACAACTTCTCTTTGGAAGAGAAGACTCAGTCATAGTAAAACTATGACTTATGTTCATTAGAGGGATCAGTGGTACTTAAGGAGGCAGATGTAACTTTAGGGCCATAACGGTTATTGGCCCAGCTGTACTTACGAGCGATCTATGAAGGGTTGTCGTACTGCTGATTGGTTAAGATGGACGTATAATATATCTGTAGTAAGGAGAGTTCAGTTGTCGGTCTTTAGTGGAATGCTTGGCAGTTAATGGATGGTGGATCCCGTGACTAAAGAGTTTAGTCAGTTATTCATGTATCGTTAGAGCTTCAGCTACAGGTCCATGAGGTCTCCTTGGTAGCTCAATGGATTCTGTTGAGGATTAGTTCTTGATGTTGATTTGAAATGTTCAAATTGATAAGAGGTATTTTGATTATATATGATATCAGTTTGATGTGAGATACATCTAGTGGAGGATTGATGTAAATGAGATTTACATTAAGTACCATGGAATAGAAAAAGAACTATGGTTTATATGTTTCATGAGATGAAATATTAAAACTATAGGTTATAAATATAGTATGATAAATTGGTTATCATTTATGTTTATAATAATATTAATTATTGGATAATTAATTCTTTTTCTTTTAAATAACCAAAGTAGTGGGGGGTTATTGAATCATGGTAACTGTGAGTTTAAAAGGAAAATGGTTGTCTTATTTTGAAAAGGAGTTTTAAAAACGCTAAAAAGTTTTCTTTGAGTTTTCACTCTAGTGCAAAAGAAACTCATGAATTCGTCAAGTAAATTCAGATTTACTAAACGACGGCTGGGCAAGCTAAACGATCGTGTAGAGTAGAGCTAAACGAGCGTGCAATATGTACTAAACGATAGTTTTGCTAGACGATCACTGGCCCAAGATAAACGATCGTGTAGAGTTTATAGGCGACAGACCGAGCTAAACAATGAACTAAAGGATCGCATAGCTATTCCTAGACGATCACTTAGCTTTATCTAAACGATTGGGCATCGACCTATACGATAGGTCTCAGCCATCTCCCACTTGCCAAGTCGTGTAGGCGATCGATGTTTCCTCTATTCGTCTGCCTCATACCATGTTCGAATAGAGCCCACCCTCTTGATTCTCACACCGAGAATACCAAGGTAGCCTTGTTGGTTGTGTCAAACTCAACTCGACACCGTCGAGGTTTTTTGGAGTCCGTTTGTGGTGCTGTGGAGGCCATTCGTGTTGCGGAGGAGTTCGTGATCGAGGAGATCGTTGAGGACGAGCACAAATTGTTTGTGCTGTGTTCGTGCGGTGTTGCGGTCGTGTAGATGGGGCATTCGAGACTGTTGTTGTTTGAGCGTTCATGTGCAATGGAGCATGGAGATGCTTCTGCCATTGTGCATAGAGTTTGATCTCTTTATGCATTTGTATTGTTCATGCTATAATTTTTGCATTTGAATTGTATAACCGTTTGTTTTGAAGTTGACTGTAAATATATGTTCATTCATGATTGTTCTGCTGCTCTTGGAAAACTCGCTTCCGATTTCCATCACCATTTACCTTAGTAGCCACTACGACCAACTTTGAGTCTTTAATTATCTCAAACGTGCATCTGACTCCTCTATATTCACACCCAATGGAGTCAAACATCCTCAAAGATAGGAGATTCCTTTTCAAAGTAGGAACATGTCTCACATTCTTAATGAGTTTCACTGTGCCATCTTGCAATTTTTAGGAAACAGAGCCAATCCAAGCAACCTTACAGGTATTATTATTTCCCATGTAAATTAGACCCCGATCCCACTTCTTGTAGGTATAGAACCACCCTTTAGATGATGTCATATTGAACACCCAGAATCTATAACCCAATCTTGGTTTTCCATAGAAATTTGATTTGCACACTCATCAGTTGCTGCCAAAGCATCTGAATATACAAAAGAATTTCCCCTCACTACTATCTTTGTCTGTTTCCCACCTTTGTTCTTTTGATTTAACTTCCTCTTCAAAGCATAGAAATCTTTCTTCCTATGCCCTATTTTGTGGCAAAAGTGACACTTAATTTTGGATTTATCATCTCTATTCTGCTTACTCTTTCCATTATTCTTTGTTTTCCCTTTTGAAAACAATCCCTCTCCTCCTTGTTAATCTCTGTAATTCAAGCTCTCTAACTTTGATTGTTGAAATGATTGCCTCTGTGGTAATCTTTTCTCTGCCATACTTCATTGTTGTCTTAACATCCTTAAAGGAGTTTGTAGAGAATTCAATAGGATAAAGGCATCATTCTCTTCTCCTATATTATCTCCCATTAATCTGAATTCAGATGTTAACCTCTTGAATTCATTTAGGTTTTCTGTGAGGATTTTTTGCAGCATCCATCTTGTATGTAAAAAATCTCTCTCAAGAAAGCCTTATTTGGAAGGTCTTTATTGAGATAAATTTCGTTCAACTTCTTCCAAAGATCATAGCCAGTGGTCTGATCAACAATTTTCCTTAGAACACAGTCTGTAACATTTAACGTGATGGTTCCATAGGCATTTACCTCCATAGTTTATTTTTCTGCATCTGTGAGGCTTTTTGGAAGCTTTGTTGGATCTGAAATGGCCAGGAGTGCCTTTTGTTGTCCCAATACTACCTTGAATTTTGCGTTCCACAACTCAAAATTTGATTTTCCATCAATTTTTTCCAATTTCAAATCTTGTTGCAGTCATTTTTGAATTTCTAGATTGATTATTTGTGACCTTTTTTCTACAAGAATTCAAATCTTGGACTAGTCTTGTGTTGTTTCTTGGCTCTTATAACACTTGTTAACCCAAGATGAACTAATTCAATCTAACTTTGCAAGCCCAATGTGAATCTATTGAAACAGCCCAACACCAAACTTGAAGAACCAGCCCAAGACGGATGAGATAGTGGATTTTGGAAAGATCAGATGTTCTTTGATGAAGTTAGCTATCTATGCCACGTATAAGCTAAAGCTGATAATTCTTCTCAGCTTTGTCAATCAGTCTGAATGGAGGGCAGAGTAATCAGATGAGGGTTTCGAAGGAGTTATTTTTCCTATCCAGATCTTCAGTTTCTTCAGGGTTTCGATCAAGAGATGTGGATTTTGAGCTCCAAAGCCTCAAATAATCACTTGCATGAAGCCATGAACGAGTAGAGGATGCAAAGAGGATCACAAAGAGAGTTAGAGAAGAAGGAAGAACACACAGAATTTAAGTAGTTCGGCCAGAAGCCTACATCCACTGTCAAAGGGAGGGTGTCACTTTCTTATTGTTTTCTTTGAAGTTTTACAGATTATGAACTCTCTCACCCTTGCACTGATTTTTTCTTCTCTTTTATATGCAGAGATTTTTTTACAATGAGATAAGCCCAAGGTGAGCTGGTCGTTACAACATTAAACTAGAAAAATAACAGATAAGTACTAAGGGTTACTTGTAATTTCTTATTTTTCTGTTACATTTTATTATTGCAATTTGTGGACTTATCAAATTTGTAGTTTGAGCTAATTCAAAAGTTGAAAACTCTTACTCAAAATTTTCCTACGTATTTTCATTAGTACTAACATACAAAAATCAATCTAAAGATTGTATTGTATTATGTTGTATTATTCAGAGTGAAAAATATTACATTGCATCAGTATCCATTACATCTTTTTCCCTGTTATATTATTGTTCTTTTTTGCTTAAGAAAAATTTCACTTGTAGCTTTTGCATTCTTTATTAACTAACTATGGTCTTCTCTTTTTCTTATTTTCTTAATTTTGCATCCTAAGCTGGTCGAATGCAAAATTATATTATAGAGGTTTATTTTCTTAATTTCTCTTTAGTTTTTTTTTTCTTTTTTCTTTTCTTTTTTCTTTTTTTTTTTTTTTTTTTTTTTTTTTATGTTCATAATAGAATGTGTAAACAAGTAAATGAATTAAAACTTACCATTTTACCTTGGTAAGGAAAATCTTCTACAAATCATAGAGAGGGAGCTTCTTCTTGGCTGTCTATCACAATCAAAGCCCAATAGAATTTAGTTAGAATAAAATCAAATTTTCCTTTACTTTTTTCATTGTAGAACAAAAATTTAAAAATTTTATTCTCCCTCGATTATGCTTTTTCTTTAAAACAAAGAGAAGAGTAGTGAAGGGAGGTGTGAGATTGTACTAGAAGAGTTCTCTGTACTTATCTAGTGGAGATTGGCTCTCGAAAGCTTGAATAAGATCTTCCATGGCTGCTTCGAACAGTGGATGTAGGCTATAATGCTGAACCACTATACATCCTGGTATTAATCTTCTTCTCTGAACCTTTTCTTTCTTCTTTTACTTTAATTTCTGGCTGCATTTGAGTTAAGATCTTCCTCTATATTCTTCAACTTCCTTTTCTCTCTTCGTCTAATTTTTTGATCTGCATGTTGAAGGGAGTAAGAGAAGAAAAAGTGATAAGATCGTTTACTAAGTCTGAGAAAGTAAAGTAAACTGACCAAATTTTCTTTTGTATGTTGTGTTAAGAGCTGAAGTTTACATGTGGTAGTCTATTTTGATTCTTTATTTTATTATTTTTACTTTTACAGAATGTATTCTTCTGATATTGTCCAATTTATCTATCATGAGAATAAAAGGGATAAGGCTTTTGGTTTTAGCTCTGTTGTACAGAGAAAGACTTATTGTAAAATCCAAATATCTTTATCCCATCTTGTATAATTATATGAGGAGATTGTGCCATTCATGTTTAACAAGTGCTCTAAATTTTAACAAAATGAGTAAATGGTAGGCATTGAAAATATGAAACTACAGATAAGCATATTAAGAAAAAAGGGTCATTGCTTTAAAATTGGCATGATGTTTAGCCATGTACATATTATATGCTAAATATGTGTAGTATGCTTAAGTTTATTCTAGTTCAACCATTCAAATAAAAGAGGATATACCAGGACCTATTAACTAATGTTAGTTAAATATGACATTACAGGCCCTTGGGGTTGACTTGTCAATTGTTCTCAAACTGATATAAATAAGAATATTGACATGATTACTGCTAGGTCGAGGAAGCCCAAATTCTTCCCTGTTGGTGTTGACTACAGGCACTTGGCTAGCACAATGGGGTTAGAGTATCTAGAAAATTGACATGGTTTCAACACCTAGGAGTCTAATAAGAACATGTATGTCAGACATTGCATCCTGAATTAACAAAAGCAATTGATGAAATTGAAGTGGAGTTTCATAAGCTTGGAAGACCTGTTGCAACTGATCCTAGAGTAACTTTTTTTTTTTTCTTGTACAATAACTCTATCAAATATACTTCACTACTAACTAAATTTGTCTACCTAACACATAACATGCTCAGTTATATATTGTCCTACAGCTTTGTCATGCATTGGACTTGATGTCCAGTTCTATAATTTCCTCTTGAATGTTTTTTTTTTTTCTTGATTTTGACTTCTTGGAAATACTAGATAGGTTTGTGTTGATGATTGTAAACTTTCCTTTGTTGGTTTGTTCTTAGTTCAAAATGAGTCTTTTGAGCCAAGTAACAAATTGTGTATAATGCTCTTTCTTCCATTAGAATTTTTTTTTGTGAAAATTACCTTTCTTTTATCGTTGTTGGGCTTGGAAGCTTTAGGTGTTACTTTGAAGTGTATCTACTCCGTCTTATGGACACTTAAGCTTAGTTAGTAATATGTGGAAGTTTGATTTATGGAAGATTGTGAGTGTATTAAGGTTGTTTGGGGGCAGTTATATCAATGGAAGCTACTTGTTTCCTTGTGGTTATAGTTATTATTAGATTTTGCTTGTTTCTTTTCCACTCGTAAATGTATCTTTGAATGTCTATCATGTGAAAGTTTAATTTATGGAAGGTTGTGATTATATTAAGGTTGATTGATTACAGTTATTGTTAAATTTTTGAACACTTGTGAAAGTTTACTTTCTTGTTTTTAGTTGTTGCTCCTTCTCTCTTGACCACTTTTGTTTTGTTAATTGATGCAATAAGCAAAGTTATTGGTCCTAATTGTGGTCATATTAGAGGACTGGGACTTGGGGTGACCATGTCAATATTATCTGCATTCTCTCAAAGAGAGAGTTATATCCAACTTGAAGAAAAGTGTAAGAAGGAGGGAGACATGACTAGAACGAGATCTTTGATATCTCACATACTCAAAGTTCAAGTATGATACTAACTAGTATAATCAATGTGGATTTATGTTAATGTTTTCTTATTATTTAATATTTTTACTTTGTTTCTTTTAATTCTTTTAATTTTAGGGAAATATAAGTGAACATCTCCTTAATACTTTAAATGAACCCTTAATTAAAAACGTTAATATTGACACGGTGGTATCTTCACCTTCGGTAAAGTGTTTACTATTTTCTTCTTATATTCTTATTTACTACTTGTAGATTATTGAACTACCTTTAGATTAACAAACTTCTTGCAAGTTTCTCATTATGTTATATATTGCTTTTTATATTGTCTTGTTAATAGAGTATTAACAATAATAATGCTCTTTGCAAGTGCAAGTTGCCAGATTGGTGTGGCACAGGAGACGTAGTTGTTGAAGGTTAATGGTCTTCAAATGAACCAGAAATTATTGTTCATCATGTTCTCCTTGGTCCACAAGCAGTGAGAGTTTGGGTAGACTTGCTAGTAAAACATGATGCATTTTTATGGAGGCCAAACTCAGAAATGACATATATTGAAAATGCAATCAAAAGTACAATAGCATTACCATATAACAAAGTTTTAATTAGTACGTGCATCTATCGATTATTTTATTTTTTTTATTTCTTTACTTTAATAACTTTACTTGAACTTTTTATTACTTAACATTTTTTTTTGTAGGTTGATGAAGGACTATCAGTGCATGCATCTTCAAATATTTTGGTGGTCAACCACAAACACGACGAAGTTGGAGTTATTTTGGAAATTGATATTAACAAAGTTTGTAATTTACGAATTTATATTTTTTTTATATCCAAATTTTTAGTACTCATTACTATATCTCTTTTTTGTTGGGATATATGAATCTTGCATTGAATGCTTATTTTGAAAATATTTATTTTGGTGATTATATAAATATAATTTTATTTGACCTCTAATCTGTAGAAATGTATGGAACACAATAATAGGATTATGAACATATTCGAGAAGTCATAAAATATGCAACAATAGTGTTCATTAAAACTATAAAAAGCTAATAAATGCTATGAATACAATATGCTTTGATAATAAGGCTTGTTGTAGCTTTAATTAAATAAATAATTACAATTGTAAATAAATTAGTATAGACAAATGACGGTCACATATTTTTGCTATAAAACTAATTCTA
This sequence comes from Benincasa hispida, assembly GCF_009727055.1. Classification (NCBI taxonomy): domain Eukaryota; kingdom Viridiplantae; phylum Streptophyta; class Magnoliopsida; order Cucurbitales; family Cucurbitaceae; genus Benincasa; species Benincasa hispida. The sequence goes on along the minus strand of NC_052355.1, from coordinate 13,801,712 downwards.
TAGCTTTTTACAAAATGCTATCTTATGTGTTACAAAAACCAAATGTGAAATACGGAAGTTGTATTTATAGCCTTTAAAAAACGTTATAAAAGTTCAAACATTTGATAGCATTTAGCAGCTGCATAGAAGGAGATATTTTATAGCATTTATCAGCTGCCATAGAAGGAGACATTTTATAGCATATATCAAAACGATACAAAAAGTTGGACTTTTCTATAGCATTCAATAAATGCTATGAAAAGCTCAATACTTTTAATAACGTGGACTATCACGACTTTGCATAAAATGTTATAATAGACCTATTATAGCGGTTTTTTCGAAGCTATCGAAGACCTTTTTTCTTGTAGTGTCAAATCATTGTGGTCTGTGGCAATCATTCTTCAAAGCCCTATATGAAATCATCAATCCCATTTCATGCAATTATGCTTATAACTCAAACATTAAACAAAAACTAAGCGGGGAGGGGGTATCCATACAATAAAGTATTTCCTCATTAAGATAGGACTAATTTTGATACACAAACACCTTTTGCCCAAAAAGAAAAACTATCGATTACCAGAACTAAGAACTCTTGAATTATAACAATAACAACAGTAAATGATTGGTGTTATAAAATTTAGAAATAAACATAGGAGCCAAAATAATTGAACAAACCAACCAATGTGGAGGGACTTAAAAATAAGAAAGAGAAATTCTAACACATAGGCATGAGTGGACTATTATTGAGGCAAGAAAAACAACGAGCAAATACTGACTAGAAATAAGAATTAAAAAGAAAACTTTCAAGTTGGTACTGATTTGTAGGGTAGTTGAATCACTGCATTCATGCTTTACATCTAGTTGAACATTTCCCTCCTCAAAATAATGGGCACCCACCCGAAGAGAGTATAGAGAAAATAACCCAAAATATGGATGGTTCCATGTAGAATGGAAATAGACATCAAATAAAATGAGGTTAACTTGAAGTCCACGGAATTATTTTGTCAATACTAATAAATTGAAATTCCATCAGCAACAGATTGTGACCCCTTTCACTCTCTATTCACAACTGTTATTGAAACCCTAAAAACTAGAAGATTTAGATACTAAATGTGTAACTGAGAAGTCAAATGACGGTAGATAGGGAAAAACCCAAATTAGAAGCATCGACTGCCACAAGTAGAGAAAAGAATAGCAATCATTGTACCAGTAATTTGAAGCATTGAGACCATGTAGTATGAACTACTCATTACACACATTACAAGGAAACATAACAAGCCAAATATAAATAGGAGTTTGAAATGGCTAATTTGAAATTCATGCAAATTAGATTAAATAATCGTAATATATCAAGATCAAAGGTACCGATTAAATCAAACACTAGAACATAAGCTCATATTCTTGCGAACTAAATTTTCCTTACGAACATAATCATAATAAGCAGAACCAGATTCAACGGAATGAGTACAAATTCAACAAAAGATGGCAAAAAATCACTCTACACTAGACGTAGTTGTAAAATTTCAAGGTTAAAAGAGTATCATATGTGATATATATTTCATAAAGACTAGGAGAAAGCTAGGATCAAACCTCTCCTTCTGAAGGGTTTCTCGAGTCTCTCTTACTTGCACACAATTGTGGAAAGAGAATAACCCTTTCTACTGCCTTCTTGAGCATCTTCTATTAAGTTTTTCTGATTCCATTTATCTTACCTCACCACTAAACTCAACAACAATTTAATACGATACTGAACCTTTACAAAACTCTTAATATCAAGAAAACCTTAATACAAACAATTCGTTAAAGTGAAAGAAACAATAAAGCATAGGAAAATTACCGAACACCAAAACTTTCATCACATGTTACAAGTGAAACTTAGATGTTAGTACCTAGAATGATGAGTCTACCTGGGACTCAACAAGTTTTCACTTTTCATCAACCCCACCATTTTCTCTAAAACCCTGCATTGCTCTTTGAAACAGCAAGAGTGATGGTTCATGAAATTTGGGAAAGCCAAACCAAACAGTCCCATGGCTATTAAAAGTACTACTTTTCTGTGATCATATTAGGTCTATGTGATCCAAGTTTTAAACGTTTTAAAACCATGAATTAAACCTAAGTGAGTACGCATGTTTTTCTTATTTCTTTTAGTTCTAATTTCTCTTTAACTTTTTTTTTAAAAAAAAACAACTAGAAAACTATTGCGCACAACAAGGTGTTTATAACATTTATAAAGTAACCTATGTGTCATTCTTCATGCAATGTCCGGTCATTACTATACATAAATTTTATATATACGCGTAATAACCAAGCAAACATGCTATCACTCACCCTTATACTATAAAAATTATCATATAAATATGATGCATGTCAATGCTTTTTATGCATGCATAAATATAATTATTATATTATATGATGCATGAGCATGCTCTTACATAATTAAATCATGCTTCTCTAAGTTATAACAATTACAATAAAGGGATGATGCATGACCAATGCATAACCTAAGGTGAGATTTACTTTATGTGCATACCATATGACATATAAAAAAATCATACATCGCATATGAAATATTAAACTAATGATTAATGGACCGGGATGAGCCTTTACAAAAAACGGGAATGAAATAACCCCAACTATTACATTTTCCATCGAGCAAACCGGTTCACAGGCGAACCGGGTCTTGAACCGCAAGGAGAACTCCATCGTGTAGTAAACGCCGAAGGTAGAAAATCGCCCAACACGCACTAGATGATAGGCGCAAAAGCTAAACGATCGCTTAGAAGACAATGAGGCTGTGAAGCCTGATCGTCTAGGTGATCGCTTAACGCGGCGAAAGGTAAACGAGTTACCGTGCGTTGCTAAGCGGTCGTTTAGCCAGTTACTACGTGATGAAGCTTGCTAAGCTAAACAATCGTCTAGTGCGCATGCACGTTAAACGATACGTGAGCATCCCATCGTCTACACGATCCGATACTAAGCGATCGCTTATCCCATCGTCTACACAACCCGATCAACCCTTGATCGTCTCCTTCTTCGAAGAGCTACAACTCTTGCTCCAATCTTCTCTACGAACGACTCAAGACTCAAACTGACTTTGAATTACAGACTCTATAACGATTAATGATGCCTAAAAATGTAGGGACCATTACAATCAACCGGAAATGTAAAAGAATTAAATCAAACCGAGGCTAACATCCACAAGAATATCCATTAATCGCACATCCACAACAATTTAACGATTAAATAAAGCAGACATGCACCCACCAAGAATGTATATGTAATTCGTTGCAACAATGAAATTGGAATATCAGAACCTGACTCTGATACGAATTGAAGAAACTCTTAACGAAGAGCATCATGAGCGCATTCGGATCTTTCCGATTTCATTTTGACTGAAATACAACATACACATTCTAACAGATAGTTATGCAAATTAACACTAATTAAGGGCATGCTTCGAACAATAACATAGAAGAGAAAGAGTTCTCATACCAGTTGATGACACTCTTCAAATGTCGAATTCAAAGAAGTGGAAGAACCTCTACACGCTCTATCACCCAGCAAATCAGTCGACTACAACAGCACAATCGTCTACACGAACGACAGCAACACAAACAGTCACGAACAAGTAAACAGAAGGGACGACACCACCAGTTGGAGCCCTTGGTATTCTCGGAGTTTGAATCCAAAGTGTGGTCTTTGGTGAATTTGGTAGAGGTAGGAGAAAAGACAGATTGTGTAGACGATAAGCAAGTGGGAGAGAAAGAGCTATCGTATAGCGGGGATGCTTATCGTTTAGATGAAGCTACACGATCGTGTTGGTTTTACTAAGCGATCGTTTAATAAAAGGTAGATGATCGTTTAAAAAACGAGCCATGCTATGCGATCGTTTAGGAAAGCTAAGTGATCGTTTAGGGACAGACGTGCGATCGTTTAGACAATGAGCTACTATCGTATAGGCTTTCAAGCTAGGCGATCGTTCTGTTTTCACACTGACTGCGAAATTTCGAACTTTTTTTTTCCAAATGAAAACAATTTTCATTTTATTCATCGGTTACTATAACCGAATGCGGATGCTCCTACTAACGCACAATTGAGGAGAATAAAATGGCCAATTATCTCATAATTAACCAATTTAATATTTAATGACTATAGTCATATTATATTCTTACCCTATAGTTTGATATCACATATCTAGTATAGTAATTTATCCTTCACTTGATATAAATCATATTTATATCTAATTTCCTCCAAAATAATGTATCTCATATATTTAGCAAATTATATCATATATAATTAACCAGTTTAATTATATCATATATAATCAAACTCTCTCTTGTCAATTTGAACATTTCAAACTGACTCAAACACTGATTCTCGACTTTATCCAAGCTACTCAGGGGACCTAATGGACCTGTGGCTCAAAGATCCAATAGTACATGAATAGCTGACTAAACTCTTTAGCCACGAGATCCACCATCTGTTAACTGTCAGGCATTCCACTAAAGACCAATAGCTGAACTCTTTTTACCACAAATATATTTCTATGTCCATCGGATATAACCAATCATGAGTACGATGACCCTTCACAGATGCTCGTAAGTACAATTGGGCTAATTTATCATTTTGTCCCTGTAGTTACATCTCACTCCTTAAGTACTACTGATTTCTCTAATAAACAATACAACATAGTCCAACTATATGTGAACACCTCTCGGGCCAAGAGAAGGTGTGTGGTGCCACATCGTTCAAGCCCTGAAATCAGCCCTTAAAGAAGATATCTATCTACTTACACCTGCCTCGGGGAAAGAGTGAATTCCATCTTGTGTAGCTGTGTTCCCAGATCCCAAATAAGACGAATCCCCAAAATGGTGAGTTTGAATCAGCAACCTGGCCATTCGCACCCATACAAATCAAAGGACTGCGCTCAATGGCGAGAGTTCCCAACTCACTCAGAATTGAGGTCATGTTACCTATGGTCATCCTAGTGAAGTGAAGTCTCTGTCATGAACAGTGTTATATAACAAGATGTTAACACTTCGTGGTCAGGTCTATAAAAACTTTTTGTATAGGACACCCCCACTCGCATGTCCGCTACATGAATGATCAAGATCAGACCATCTGTGACAAGTCACAACACTTATGACCATTCAATAAAGCGGGCCGCATCTGTAGCGTTACCAGGATAAGGTTTCCCTCCTATATCCATATATTACAGACCATTTTGGTTATCATTCAAGACATGATCCACTTGTATGTCACCACATACATGCTTAAGTTCATACAGATAACAGGGATTTTATGTTTATTGGTTTGTGGTAAAGCAAATAAAACATACAACTGAGCAAAGACATAAATACACAAATGTGAAGTAAATATCATATATTAGTACCAACACAAGCGTTCGTACAAATTGTTTACAAACTAGAGGACACGAGACTTTAGGGCATCAACCCGAATAAGGGTTGGCTCAATAGCGTCGGCTCAATAAGACTCCCATTTTAGGGGTAAGACCGGATAGATAGTTGGGGACATAGGGTGTAAGAGGGAATTCACTCCTACCCGCTTTTAGGGATAGTAGAGAGGTTGTTCCCTTAAGTACTGATTCTGGTTCTTGAACAATGGATCCTACCCTCTAATTGGCATGAGAGGGACTCGGGTTTGTGATTGGATAACAAAAAAATTGTTCATTAGGGGATCAGTAGGGACTTAAGGAAAAAGAGGTAATTTTGAGGGTAAAACAAAGGTTTGATCCAACCGTTATTGCGAACAACCTATGAAGGGTTGACTTACTAATCATGGTTATATCGAGTGAACATAATATATCTACAGTGAGAAGAGTTCAACTATGCACTTAAGTAGAGTGACCCATTAGTTAACGAATGAGGGTTAGATCGGTCTATTGAGTTTAGTCCATTAATATCGAATCGTTGGAGTCCATGATCTGTAGGTCCATGAGGTCCCATACTAGCTCGGAAATGGATTAGCTCTAGAGTAGCGTCATAAGTTAATTTGAAACGTTCAAATTAGAATCAAACGGAAGTGGAGACAATATATTTAAATATGATTTAAATATATGAAGATGAATTTATGTAAAAATTAATTTAATATTGGATATTAATTTAATTAGAATTATTTAAATTGTTTAAATAATTATTTATTAATTTTATTAGAAAATTAATTTATGAAATTAATTTTTACAATTAATAAATTTTGATTTTAGAAATAAAATATGATTTTAAAATCAATTTTGGATTTTTGAAATGGAATTACGCAAAAAGGAAAAATGGGTTTTTCCATCTTCATCTTCAACTAGCTCATTAGGAACCTACCACCTTCAAGCTTCAATAACTCCAAGCAAGAGTTATATTTCATGCAACAAATCTCTTTGTATGATAGTCTGCAATTTATTGAAGAGATTGAAGTGAAGTTGAAAGTGATGAACCGATAGAATTTTAGCTGAAAATTCTTGAAGAAGAAGGTGTTCTTTAATGGGCTGATGTAGTAAGCTTTCTCCAAGTTCCCTTTGATTCCAACTTATTTTGAGTCTCTCAACTCAATCTAGAGCATCAAGAGAATAGTAGGGAAGATCTTGTGGTGGTCTACACAAAGATTTGGAGGAATTTACAGCTTGAAATCAAGATTTCTATGGTTCTTCAAAGGTATATCCTGAAACCCATTAAACTCTTTTTTAGCATGTTTTCTGTTTATTCCAAAATTAATGAATTAGAGTGCTTAAGGATCTTGTCTGCTTCCACTACGTGCTGGTATCGATCCAACATCTATGGTACTTAAGGAGTTCGATGTAACTATAGAGACAAAACGTTAAATTGACCGAGCTGTACTTACGAGCAATTTGTGAAGGGTCATCGCACTTTTGATTGGTCATATAGACACAGGAATATATCAGAAGCGCAAAAAGTGCAGCTGTCATTCTTTAATGGAGTGACCAATAGTTAACGGATGGTGGATTCCGTGATTAAAGAGTGTAATTAGTTATTCACGTACCATTGGAGCTTCAAGCTACAGGTCCATGAGGTCCCCTTGGTAGCTCAATGGGTTCAAGTTGAGAATCAGATTTTGGGTTAATTTTAAGTGTTCAAATTAACAAGAAGAAATTCAATTATATGTGATATAATTGATATGATGTATTAGATACATTAACTAGAGGAATTATTATAAATATGATTTATATTAAATACCATAAAATAGAGAAAGAACTTGGTTTATAAATATAATATGATAAGTTGGTTATATTATTTATATTATAATTAATTATTCTTTTTCTCTAATAATCGAATTGAGTGGGTGGTTATTGAAAGTTTTATGGTAACTATGAGATAAAAAGTAAAATGGTTTTCCAGAATTAGATTGATGATTCATTTGGAACAATCTCACAAAAAAGTTATCAAGTAAAAAGGTTTTACTAAGAGATAACATAGAGAGCATACACGATTGAGCTATGAGTTTACTATACGATAGTTACTCGCTTAATCGTTGCTACACGATTTATTAGCAACGTCTATGCGATAGGCTTCCATCTTCTAAACGATCGAGTATTTCATTTATACGATAGACAGTCTTCATCTCCCACTAACTCGATCGTCTACCTCCTGCTTTCCTCAATCCAAAATCATACAGAGCTCACAACTCCTGGATTCTCACACCGAAAATACCAAGGTAACCATTATGGTGGTGTTCTAATTCTGTTCGAGGATCGAGTTAGACTCGATTGGAATCAAGGTACATTCAGATGTTCGTTGAGATCGTGTTCTTATCATTGCATTCGAGTTCATGCTGATTGAATGATTTTTTGAACGATCGAGGGATACTTGAAGAAGAGTTCTTCAAAGGTTGCATACTCCATCCCTGTTTGTTCATTTATTAAGTAATTTCTGATTATGCATAATCTGTTCGTTTTCGTTTAAGATTGTAATTGTTTGTGTTCATTCTCAATGGGATTTTGAATGATCCACTTCTGCTCAAATGATGTCTATTTAGATTTTCTTCATGACCCTCCCATACGAGGTTCTTCTCACAAGCTCAGGAACTAGGCCTTATGGCCCCCTGACCATCCTATGAGATTTTTCTTCGGGCTCAGGAACTAGGTCTATTGACCCCCTGACCATCCCGATCACATATTCTCATGCTCGTTTGAGCTACCCATTCACAATATAACATAAACATATATTCTAAAATATATGCTTAAGACCTTAAAGGAAATACCACTCGCCTTGACTGGCAGGAAACTCTCTCTTTTTAAGTTCCTTGGTTTCCTTGGGCTCCCTTTTGAACCCTATATTCTAGATTCATTTCAAAGCCAAGATTACTCATCATTCCAGACCTTATTTTGAGACACTTCCTTTCACAAACTGTTTTAAATTTTCTCAGGAGTCTTACCTTAAAATCTCAGCTCGGAACTCCTCGAGATTTGGCTAGAATCTTCAAATCATTAAGACTGGTGCAAGCTTCACCGAGAGCTTGACCCTTTTGACTTTTCTTCACTCTCTAGCCTGATTCCTTTGAGATTTTCCTCTTGAAGCCTTGCCTTGAAAACTAGACATCAGAGGTTTCGAATGGCTTTGGAATCACTCAAAACGCACAAGTATTTTGGGAGAACTCCTCATTCCAAGTTGATGCTACATCATGATCTCATTGTCCAATAGCATCTCCACCTCTTGGAACCACTTGATCAATGCATGGTCTTGCTATCAACGCATGCTCTTCATGATCAACGCAAAGCTTCCTCCAAATATGCTCTGAAACACTCTTCCTAATGTCCTTTGAAGAGAATTTGTGTTATGAACTAAAGAGAAACCTTGTGGTGGTATTTATATGCCTTTGGCAACTGATCATCATCATTGCTTAAGGCTCCAACGCATGACACCTCCTACTTAGGAACTTTTGGCGTGCCTTCTCCTTGTTTTGCCACCACCTACTTCCATGCCATTTCCTACTTGCATGAAGTTGCATTGTCCTCCTCATGCATACGTTTTCCTTGCATGAAATCATATTTGTCCACCTCCTTCTAACTTAAGCTCAACCTCTTCTCGATTAGCCACTTTTTCAGATGAATCTATCAACCCATAGCTCTCTTATCACCGCATAACTTGTGCCTCACTAACCTCAAGGCATTGCAAGTCCTTGCTTGGCCGTATACTCCTCTCCTCGCATGGTTCACCCTTGGCACATGTGTTCAACTAGGACTATGACCATCACATTCTTCCATCGCATGTTACTGGCACTAGCCTTGTCCAATGTGCCCACATGCCCTTGGATGTCCTTGGTGCATAATTTAGCCTTAGCGCCTAGCATATCATCATCGCATACCAACCCTTGCTTAAAGCTAGGTCTTAATTCAACGCCTCATGGTTTGTCTTACCATCATCTAGCCTCTTCCTAATGCATACCTTATGACTGACGCATGCATGCCCTTGTGCTTGCCAACCCCTATAGCCTCTTGCACAAGACTAATGCATTGTGTTGCAAGCCCATCAATGTATATAGCACATGTGCGCCGATCGTGGCTTGGTCCATCGTCTACCTCATTGCTCGCTGCCTCAGTGCATGTTGCTTTAATCCAACGCATAGCTCTAATGCACTCTGAGTAGCTAGCACCTTGCGCTCAACACCTATATTGGTCCGTACGCATGCAAGCCTCAATCATCTAGTTTTGCGCCCATGGCATATCTCATTGTCTAGCGCTATCGCTCTCGCTCATCGTCTAGCGCTTATGCTCATCATTTAGCAGTCACGCTCATCGTCTAGCGCTTACACTCATCGCCTAGCGCTCATGCTCATCATCTAGCTCATCGTGCAGCCCCGCAAGCAGCTATGCGATCGTCCGCGCGCAACGCTCCAATGTCTAGTGCCCATGCTCGCACACAACCGAATGCATCCTTGCTCACGCCTGGCCCATCCTCGTCACTTAATGGCTCTTCCTCGCTGCTTGGTCATGTAGCCTCTTGCCATTCCAATGCATGAGCAACCCTTGTCATGCCAACGCTTGGGCAGTGCCTCATGCCAACGCTTCGACCAACATGCGTCCATACCTCACAAGCTCAATGCATGGTTGTCCTTGGCTTCAATACTTAATCCCTTATAACCTCTACAATCTTGGCCTCATTAGAGCCTTATGTATTAATGCTTCCTAACACTAAACGCACGGTTTCTTTTTGGCTTTGTGCTTAGCCAAATTTTTACTAGTTAAGGCTCAACTCAAAGCTACTAAAAATTCTATTCCAATACTTAGAATTTTTCTTTTCTTCAACATAAGATTTTACTTATTCTTCATTAATTTCCTTAATTACTTTCTTAAGTAGGGAAATTGAGATATTGGTTTCACATGAAGAATGGTCTGAATTATGGAAGAGAGTTAGTCACCACCGATGGCATCATTTCATAATTAAGAACAAGAGAGTTAGAGCTTCAGTTAGTAAAAAAAGGAGTAGGCTAATGCAGAGAGGCTGTTTGTCAAGGGGAAAAAGAAGAGAACCAGTCTAAGGGGAACAAAAACCAGTCAAGTGAAGAGCACAAGCCTAAGAAAAAGTTGAGATGCAATTACTGCAAGAAGAAAGGTCACCTGATGAGAGATTGCTATAGTCTGAAAAGGAAAATTCAAGAAAAAGAGAAGGATCAGAAGGGGAAACAATCATAAGCATCAGTGGTTGAAGGTTCCTATCTTTACTCTGATGCCTTAGCCTCCACCAGAAACTAAACCAACCAAATCAGTCCTCTTGGGAAGCATGATTGGGTGCTAGACTCTAGATGTACCTATCACATGACACCTTTCAGACCTTTGTTTTATACTTATAAGGAAATAGATGGAGAATTAATGTACATGGGCAACAATGAAGCCTGCAAGATAAAGAGGGTTGGTTCAGTGTCCTTGAAGCTAAAGGACGAACCAATCAAGCTTCTAAGAAATGTTAGACATGTATCTTTGCTCAAGAGGAATTTGATATCTCTGGGCATGTTGGACTCCATTGGGTGTGAATGCAGAGGAAAAGGTGGAGTTCCTGAAGTGATCAAGGATTCCAAAGTTGTGTTCGTTGGTGAGAAGGTCGATGACCTTTACATTATGATAGGAGTAGAGATGATGACACATGCCTACACAGCATCAACATCAAGCTTAACAAAGGCTGACTTGTGGCATAAAAGACTCTCCATCTTAGTAAGAAAGGGATGCAAGCTTTGTCCAAGCAAGGAATCTTGCCAAAAGGTATCAGTGGGCAGCTTTCCTTTTGTGAGCATTGCATTTTAGGTAAAGCAACCAAGCAAAGCTTTACAAAATCTTAGCACACCATCAAAGGAGCTTTGGACTATGTCCATTTTGACCTATGGGGTTCATCTTCTACACCAAGCCTTAGTGGCTCAAGGTATTTTCTAACCTTTATAGATGATTTTTCTAGGAAAAGCTAGATATACATTCTTAAAACTAAGGACCAAGTATTTGAAAAGTTTAAAGAATAAAAATCCATGATAGAAAATCAAACATCTTAAATAGGTGCCCTCACACATCTTTAGATTTTCTTACACCTGAGGAAAACTAAACTAATCATCCTCCTAACCTAGATAACCTCAAGGTCTTTGGATGTGTAGGGCTTGTACACCAAAATAAGGGAAAGTTAAAGGCTTGAGTAGTCAAGTGTATGTTTGTAGGCTTTACAGAGGGTGTCAAGGGGTTTAAAATGTGGCATCCTATTGAGAGAAAGTTCTTTGTAAGCAGAGACATCACCTTTAGGGAAGAGGAGATGTTTATGCAAAAGGAGAAAAAGGTAGAGGATGAAGGAGAGTCATCCAACATCGGTACCATCTGAGCAACTATGAGTCTAGCCAACCTAGTAACACAGGAGAAATTGATGAAGAAGTAGAGGAACATGAGAAGACAACATGTCAGCAACCTGATTTAAGCTCATATGTCTTAGCTAGGGATAGACAAAGAAGAACTATCAGACTTCCAACTAGATATACTGAAATGAATTATATGAATCTTGTTTTAAATGTTGTAGTAGCTCCTACTAGCCAAGAACCAACTACCTTCGAGGAAGCAACAAGTTATGCTAATGCAAAGGATTGGATTGAGGCAATAAATGAGGAGATGCATTCACTAAAGGTGAATGACACTTGGTCCTTGGTTCCTCTACCAAAAGGGTATAAACCTATTACTTCTAAATGGTTTTTTAAACTTAAAGAAAGAGTATCTTATGATCAAAAGCCTATGTGTAAAGCTAGATTGGTTACGAAAGGGTTCACTCAAAGGGAAGGAATAAACTATGTTGAGATTTCTCTCCCATTGTAAAATAGACTTCCATAAGATTTCTTCTATCTCTAGTTGCTCAAAATAATCTAGAATTGTATCAACTAGATGTCAAAACTTCCTTTCTTCATGGACATTTAGATGAGACAATCTATATGATGCAACCTAAAGGATTTGAAGTTAAAGAAAAAGAAAATATCTTTTTCTTACTCAATAAGTCTATATATGGGTTAAAACAATCACCTATATGCTGTTTAAAGAGATTCAATGACTATATTTCTAGCATTGGGTTCAAAAGACTTGACATATGTGCTTATGTAAACACGGGTTCTTACAAGGACAAAGTTTACCTACTCATATATGTAGATGACATGTTGCTAGCAGGTAGGTCTAACGAAGATCTAACCCATGTTAGAAACCTCTTAAAAAAAGAGTTTGCTATGAAGGACTTAGGGGAAGTAAGCAAAGTCCTAGGAATAGAGATCCATAGGAACAAAGAGAAGTCTATTCTAAGCATTAGTCAGTCCAATTATTGTGAAAAGATCCTTAAAAGGTTCAACATAAATGATGCCAAACCTGTGAGTTTACACATTGCCCAACACTTTAAGCTTTCCTCAGCTAACTCTCCCAAGGATTCTGGCCAAGAACACCAGAAACAAACGGCTGTCATATCCTATAGCCAAGCTATTGGAAGCCTAATGTATTTAATGATTTCTACTAGACTTGATCTTTCATATTCAGCTAGCTTAGTTAGCAGATATATGTCTAATCCAGGTGAGAGACACTAGGAGGCTACTAAATGGATTCTAATGTACCTAGTTTGGTATAAAAACTCTAAGTGTGTCTATCAAAGGTCAGTTTAACCAAAACTAGAGCTTTATGGATATTTTGATGCTGAATATGCTGGTGATTTGGACAAAAGGAGGTCCTTAACAGGTCACCTTTTCCTTTTTGGTCCTAATCTAATCAGCTGGAAAAGCATCACTATAGTCTATAGTAGCCTTATCCACAACTAAAGCTGAATATATGGCTCTAACTGAAGTAATCAAAGAGGCTTTGTGGCTCAAGGGACTGCTGAAAGACTTTGGAATAGATCAAACAGTAGTGAAACTCTACTGTGATAACCAAAGTGCTATCCATTTGTCCCGAAATCCACAATTCCATACTAGAACAAAGCACATTGATATCAAATATCACTTCATTAGAGATAAAATTGAGACAGGGAAGATAGAAATTTTAAAAGTCCATACTTCTAACAATGCAGCCGGTATGTTAACAACACTTGTTACAAATCTTAAATTGTTTAAATGTTTAGAACAGGTTGGTTTTGAGCTTCCAGACACAGGGTAGACAAACCGGTCAAAATCAGGAAGATCATGAAGATTGCAAGGCATTGAAGTCAAGGTAGAGAATTTGAAGAAACTTTGACTCAAATACCTCATATTTCTATTTGTTTATAACTAACATTTGTAACGATCAGCTGGTATATCCTTATAAATACCACTTATTTCAAATTCGAATTACATAGAGTTTTCATCATTTTATTAGTTTTCTGCAAACAACAAATCTATAAGAAATCTTCATTAACTAAAAAGATTTCAGATCTTCCCGTAGATGTAGACATTCTTGCCGAACCACGTTAACACTATGTCTCTTTCTTCTTCCCTTATCTTTCTTATTCAATCATACTGCAATTCATGCGCCGATCATTTACATTTCAATTCACATCGAGTAATAAGATCATCGAGTCAATCGTGCATTGATTCATTGCTACCGAGTAGCTCTGAATACATCGTTTTCACCTTCGAGTTGCACTGAGTATCGTTCAAGAACCATCAAGTATGATCGAGTATTAACTCTGTTGTCATCGAGTTGCATCGAGGATTTCAGAGAAACTAGTCATAAGAAGAAGGGAATTCTTATCGAGGATCAAGTAGTAAGCAGTCGAGCATCGAGTTTCGAGTATTGAGGATTTGGCAGAATCGATCTGAGTCATTTCTTCATCTCTCCAACGTTGATCTTGAGTATTTGGGACTTTTGAAGGGTCATCAACCCAACACTTGTTCTAAGGAGTGATTTGATCGTATGCCCGATCATAGAACTCTAGTCGGATACACAAATAAGGGGTTAGGGCTCAAGAAAAAATGAGAAGAACAACTTCGAGATAGTGGAGAAAGGGCTTTGATCAAGAATGTTCAATTCAGGTTGAATTCCATAAAGGATTTGAAAAATGACATCTTCATAATGGGGGACAACCATATTAGAGTTGTTGAGGTTGTAAAGGCAGTCATGACAAGTCCACTCCTTCTTAGCCTTGCGCTTTTAAGCTTCAAGTTCTTTATGATAGTGTTGAGGAAGTAGTGTCCTTTATTGATTGAATTGCCATTTAGGGCCAAACTTGGAACTCAGAGTAGGCTTTTCATCAACAAAATGGTAGGACATGTCCACATTTCCATTGACCAGGAAGGAATTAGTGAAATGGCAAAATTAAGAGTAGTTTTAGGACGACCAAGCTTATTCGTTATTCAGGTCCTATCGACGATCCTACCAAGCTTATCAGAGCAAAAGAATGGGGAAAAAGTGGAGATTAAGAAGGTTAGAGGAAACAGTGAAGTGGCGATCGAGTTTGTCAGACACCAACCCTATCTAGTTTTTGTAGGGTAAAGCTTCCATTTCAAACCCTCTAACCATCAAAGTTGGAGCGGTACCTTTCAGCAACAAGAATGGATGGCCGATGAGGAAAAAAAACCATAATCTCGAAAAAAATGACGATTAGATCACTTACTAGCGTAAATCTTCTCTCTAATGGACAAAAGTGAAAGCCAAAAACTTAACCTAAACTAGATTGATATTTCACTACAAATGTATGTGCAATTTGAAATATTGAAATCCATCAAACCAATCATTAAATGCAGGAAACAAAAGTGACACTTTTTTATAGAAAGAATTTAAGGACAATATTAATCTTACTGGTTACAGAAGAAGAAAATACGGGAGTTAGATAGTGGAGAGGGGAAGAGAAAATGGGGAGGAAAGGTAGCAAATGTGGAAAAGTCGTACCATCCAAGGATATTACATGGAATCGAGTGGCAAAAAAATTCTCTTTTTAAGAAGGCACGCTCAATATTTACCATAACATTTTTCTCAAATTGCTATATTAAAATGCTATAGAAACTTATTGTAGTGTAATTTCCTTTCAAAATTGATGGTCTGTTAATGATAGCCACTGATAACCATTGATTATGAAAAATCAATCAATCATCATCGTCATTAAAGAAACCAATGCGAGATGAAACATTAGTAGAGAGTATTGTTTAAAGCTCGTCAACTTAAGTTGATGACCATTAATACCTAATAAAAATTGATAGCCAATAGAAGTCCACCGTTGATGAACATTTAATTTTGGCCATTTGATCTTGGAAAATAAAAATAAACAGTGGAGACTCAACTAGCCATTAAACATAAGTAAAAAATAATATAATAATATATATTTTTCAAAATCATTTATTTTAAAATCTAACAAAAGCGAAATACCCACCATGTGTCCAAAACTAGTAGTTAGACACAAACATAAAATAATATTAAATTCATTTTCTTTTTAAATTCAATTTTTTAAATAAACCATTCCATAACTCAAAATCCCATCGTGTGTCACTTTTTCATTGCTTCAAGTGACACCTTTCAATTGGTCCACTTTGATGAGAAAAATTCTGACACGTCATCAGTTTGGGATTTTTCCATTTTTCTAACTTCTACGCAATACACACTCCAAAACACTCAAAACTGTTAATAAATAAAAGTAGGTTTGTTATCATCAAAATATTAATGAATTAATTAAAATTAATTAGTTTGAGATGATGGGCCAAAAAGCCAACAATTGGATCAAATTATTTGATTCAATCCAACGATAATGATGAAAACATGTGGCATATTGGGATTTGTCAAATTATGTTTTCAATTTCAATTTAGGCACATGTTAATTTTTAATTAGTCCAAAATCAGATTATTTGTAAATTTGTCATTAATTTGGTAAATGACGTGATAATTTGTGATTGGTCTAAAATCTTTTTCCCTAACATCATCAAAACATCCAGTAAGATTGAAGCTCATAAAGTTAACATTGTAAATGTAGCAAATTCTATCAATTATAGGTTTTATCACCGATAAACTCCTATCAACAATATAATCTGTCACTGACAGACATTGACAATTGGATCTAAATTTTGTTATATTTGCAAATCTTATTGCATTTGTCTATATCTTCTAACACTTTTGGTCTTATTACTATATTTGTTACTGCCCAAGAAAATAATTGCTAATAAGAAGAGTAACTCATATATTTTAAAAAGATCATAAGGTTTCCTTAATTTTTCTAGTGTGATCTTTAACCTTGAGAAACAAAATTGAGACATAATAGAAAATTTGTTGATCGACCACTCTTCACATGTCCCAAATACTCAAGATCAACATTGGAAAGATGAAGAAATGGCTTAGAAATATTTTAAAAAATGCTCGATACACGAAACTCGATGCTCGATTGCTTCTTACTCAATCCTCGATAACAATTTCCTTCTTCTCCTGACGAGTGTCTGTTAAATCCTCGATGGAACTCGATGACAACATAACTAATACTTGATCAAACTCAATGGTTCTTGAATGATACTCGGTGCAACTCGAAGGTGAATACGATGAACTCGAAGCTACTCGATAGCGAAGAATCAATGCACGATTGAATCGATAATCTGATTACTCGATGCGATTTGAAAGATAATTGAATGGCGTACAAATTGAAGTAAAGAAACATGAATGAGAAAGATAAGGGAAAAAGAAGAAGAAACAGTGTTTAAGTGGTTTGGCAAGATTGCCTACGTCCACAGGAAGATCTCAATTCTTTTTACTGATGAAGATTGTGTACAGATTTTTGTTGTTTACAGAAAACTAAGAAAATGATGATAACTCTATGATTTGAATTTTAAATCATTGGTACCAGCTGACCCTTATACAAAGTTAGTTATAAACAACCAAAATCTAAGGCATTTGAGTCAAAACTTCTTCAAATTCTCCACCTTGACTCCAATGCCTTGCAATCTTTTGATCTTCCTAATTCTGACCAGTTTGTCTACCTTGTGTCTGGAAGCTCAAAACCAACCTATTCTAAACATCTAAACAATTTAAGCTTTGAAACAGGTTTTGTTAACATGTCAGCTGCAATGTCAGAAGTATGGACCTTTAAAGTTTCTCTCCCCTGTCACAATTTTATCTCTAATGAAATTATATTTGATATCAATGTGCTTTGTTCTAGTGTGGAATTATGGATTTCGGGACAAATGGATAGCACTTTGGTTGTCATAATAGAGTTTCACTACTGTTTTATCTATTCCAAAGTCTTTCAGCAATCCCTTGAGCCACAAAATCTTTTTTATTGCTTTAGTTAAAGCCATATATTCAACTTCAGTTGTAGATAGGGCTACTATAGGCTGTAATGATGCTTTCCAGCTGATTAGATTAGGATCAAAATGGAAAAGGTAACCTATTAAGGACCTCATTTTGTCCAAATCAACAGCATAGTCAGCATCCACATATCCATAAAGCTCTAGGTTTGGTTCAGCTGACCTTTGGTAGACTAACTTTGAGTTTTTAGGCCAAACTAGGTTTCTTAGGATCCATTTAGTAGCCTCCCAGTGTCTCTTATCAGAATTAGACATATATCTACTAACTAAGCTAGTTGAATATGAGAGATCAGGTCTAGTCGAAAACACAAAATACATTAGGCTTCTAACTGCTTGACTATAGGGTATGACAGCCATCTGTTTCGGATGTTCTTGGTTAGAATCCTTAGGAGATCGTGTTTTTCAAACTAATTCTCGTAAGTTAGTTTGTCGACAACAAGTAAAGATAAAGTAGCAGCAAGTCTGATGTTCTTTGTCAAAATCCTTAGGAGATCGTATTTGTCAGCGGCAAGAAAAGATAAAGTAGCAGTAGCGATAATAAAATGGGTGAAAAATGAACAAACTTAATAAGTCTACTTGTATTATACCACTTTTAGAACCAATCAAGTTTTAGCAAAATAGTTCTATTGTACCGTAAGTGACATCTATTTTGCAATGATACTTCAGTAAAGCAGGAAAAAAGTCACCATAGGGTGATCAAGTGCCCCTTCACTCAAATGAGACAATTTCAACCATTAGACAGAAACAACTCCTTGTAACTGAATATAACAGTCACCATTGTTCGGTCCAGAATTTGTTAACATCCTGAACAGTTTTTTGTAACAGTAACCCCTCATTTTAAGCCCTAGAGTCCTGCCCTAATGACCCAACCTTAGGGAAAAACCGATTAGGATAAGAGACTAAATCAACCCTATCCATTTATGGAGATCAAATAAAGAGTTGTGCAAAACAACCATCCTTTAGGGGGATACTCCCACGGTGCCTCGAGGTGATGCATTAAAACTTTATCCAACCTAATGAGAGAGACCGAGGGATATGTTGTCACACGTCCCGCTCCAATTTATTAACATTTTCTCCATTCATCTTATTATTGACCTACCCAAATGCCACCCGTAGGGGAACACTATAGTGGTGCCTCGAGGTCGAAGATAGATCTCACGGTGTGAACTTTTTAGGGAAAAACGTGTAGTGGTAAAGTGAAGTATCTAAAGGTAAAGTGAAGTATCATATACCCCAATTACCTCCCACTGAATGTTCTACCTAGGGTTCATTAACTTAGAAAACCCGGCTATTGATTTTAACTAAGTGGTTTGTTTAATTTACTCAAAAACAACACTTGCTTTCGAAGATTAAACAAGTTTAATTCAAGTCTTATTAAACACTTTAATAGACTTTTATCAAATTTACATTTATGTAACAAATCTATCTAATTCACCTTTCCAGGTAGATTCCCAGGTAGGGGTGCGACGTTTCCTTTGACTTAAGTACCCCAACCTAGCTAGAACTAGCCTTAGCAAAAAGGTCTCTTATAGATACATTTGCTACATATTTAATATTTTATTACTCAATTTAAGCCTATTAAACCGAATTAAAAGATTAAATTTAGGTTTCTAATCTTATTAGAAACGTGATCTTAGGTCTTTCTCAATAAAATTTTAAAACACTTTTAAAACATGATTAAAGCCTAAGGTATGCATGCAGCTCTTTATTATTGATTTTAATTCTAATTTCATTCATTATAAATTTTATAAAGAATGAAACAATTAAAACCATCCACATTGCTAGCTAGACACTGACAAGGTATTTATAACATTTATAAACAAACCTAAGTGTCATGTTTCATGCAATGTTCATTCATTACTAATATATATAACTTTTATATAATACAGTAATGAACTAAGCATACATTCCATGCTAACATACAACCTTATATTATAATAATATAGATGATATATGGATATACTTTAATGCATGCATATATTATAACTCTTATATTATATGATGCATGAGCATGCTTTAAGTAATTTAATCATGAAAAATAATGTATTATAACATTTATAATATAAAAATGATGCATGAATAAAATGCATAACCTATGGTGGATTTTAAAACTATATGGCATATAGTATAAACATATATCACATGCACATTTAATAAAACTTGATAGATTGGGATAATTTGTCTCGAAATCAAAAAATAAATGCTAAACTATTACAAAAATTGGAGTCAACCGGTTTGAACAGTTGAACCGGTTCTTGAACCGCTAGTCTTGAAACCTCGTCGCATGATTGTGTAGCAAATTCTTCTGATCGTCTAGTATAAACGATCGTGTGGCTTAAGACTATGTGATGAGCATGAAATTCCATGCGATCGTGCAACGCGCTTCAAGTAACGCATGTCATGCGATCGTGTAGCTAACAAATATACGATGAGCATGATAGTCTACACGTTCGAGTAGCAAGCATCGGGTATCATATACCATGCAATCGTGTAGCTACTGACTATGCGATGAGCATTGTAGTCTACACGATCGTTTAGCATGCATGCCTTGCGTCGAGTATCAAATACTAAGCGATTGTTTACACTCGATCATCTACGCGATCATGTAGCCAACGCAACATGATCGAGTAAACTCTTTACATGATCACATAGCATTAGCTATGTGATCATTTAACAAATGCTACACAATCGAGTAGAACAATTCTACACGAATGCATAGCAAAATCTAAATGATCATCTAGCTTTAGCTAAATGATGCGACCACCGTTTCGTCTTCTCCATCGAAGCGAACTTCAACTCTTTGCATCTGAATCTTCTTCACAAACGACTCAAAAACAAAAATGAATACAGACTCGATTGCAAGCAATATGCCCAAAAACGCAGGGGCCCTTACAATTAACTTTTGTAAAAGTAAACAAAAGCATTAAAAGAGACAACTATCTCGAAATTATCCATCAACAACATCAACAAACATTTAACACTTAAACACATTGCAGAAACATAAAACCTACCAAACTGTAAACGAAATTCAATACAGCAAATGGAATTTGGAAATTAGAACACAACCTGACTCTGATAGCAATTGAAAGAACTCTATTTACAAAGGACCCTTGAGCATAAGTGGATCGTCCAAATCCCATTGTGAATGAATGCATATGTTTACAGTCATACAAGAATAGATTATGCATAAATCTTAAATTACAGCATGCTTTGAAATAAAAACAAACGATCAAGAGATTATACCTTTGAATAACCATTCCTCAAGTAAATTAATCAATAGTACACGTTCACGAACACAGCAAATGAGTCACGAACTCCCTTAAAGAAGAAAAAACCAGCAACTCGATCCTCGAACCAAACAGGACATTACCACTTGGTGACCTTGGTATTCTCAGTGTGAGAATCTAGGATTGGTGGGCTCTGGCTAATTTTGGTTAGAGAGAAAGTTTGGAGAGAAAGAGGAAGATGATCGAGAAGAGAATAATACTATCGTGTAAGCGACCAAGTCTATCGCATAGACAAGCTTACTCAATCATTTAGATAATAAAGCTATTGTATAGTCTTTCAAGCAATTGTGTAGACACTCGATTGTTCATGCTTGTGTGTTAGAATTATGAAATCAATTTTATTTATTCGTTTTTGCCACAAAACCGTATAACTCCCCACTAAAGGTGGTTATAGAGAAAAATAAGTTAATTATCAAATAATTAATAAATATAAATAAATATGATAACTAACTTATCATATTATATTCATAACCTATAGTTTTAATATTGTATCATATACAATATATAAACCATAGTTCTTTTTCTCTATTTTGTGGCATTTATATTTATATTAAATTTAATAACTACGAATTACTCATAGAAAATATATTTGAATCATATTCAAATATTTGTTCGTCCAATAAAACTATAATGTATCATATACATTATGTCAATTATATCATATATAATTGAATCAATTTAATTATATCATATATAATAAAATTTCCTCTTACTAATTTGATCATTTCAAATTAACCCAAAAACTTATTCTCAACCTAAATCTATTAAGCTACCAAGGGGACCTTATGGACCTGTAGCTTGAAGCTCCAACGGTATATGAATAACTAATTAAACTTTTTGATCACATTATCCACCATCCATTAACTGTCGGGTACTCCACTAAAGACAAACAGCTACACTCTTCACACTCTTCACACTACAAATATATTTCTATGTCCATTGGATATAACTAATCAACAATACGATGATCCTTCACAAATCGCTCGTAAGTACAACTGGGCCAAATTACCGTTTTGCGCCTGTAGTTACATCTAACTCCTTAAGTACCACTGATCCCTCTAATGAACAATAGATTATAGCCCCACTATGACTAAACCCCTCTCCGGCCAGGAGAGTGTCGTGCCACATTGTTCAAGACCCGGAATCAGTCCTTAAGGGAGCAATTTATCTACTTCGGGGAACAAGTGAATTCCATCTTATATAGCGGAGTTCCCAGCTCCCCAATTAGACGAATCCCCACAATTGTAGGCTTGTTGACTCGGCGATCTGGCCATTTTCACCCATGCAAATCAAAAGACCGCCCTTATAGGCAGGAGTTCACAACTCACTCAAGAATAAGGTCATGTTCCTATGGTCATCCTAGTGAAATGAAAATCTCAATTATGAACGGCGTTATATAACGAGAATAAAGATTTTGTGGTCCGGTCTTGTAAAAACTCCTTTATATAGAATACCCTTGCTCGCATGTCTAATACACGAATGATTAAGATCAAATCATTTGTAGCACTTTACAACATTTATAATACCTACAAAAGGGGTCATACTCATAGTGTTATTGATGCATGGCTAATGTGATGAAATAATGGTGTAGAATGGGATGGTGGAATATGCATTGTGCATGCAAGTTTTCTTAGCAAGATCCAAGTATAAACCTTACTAAGTTTCTTGGTAAGCCCAGGGTCGAACACAAGAACTATGGAAACAGTATGCGATGGTATTTTCAATTATTTTGTGGTAACAAATAAAATAATGTGTTGGTTGGTATGTTTGTTTAATGTATAAAGTCTATGCAGCGGAATTGAGAAAAGAGTCAATAACAATGAAAGTACAATGAGTATGCGGAGAAATGGGTTGAGAAGGTCTTTAGCTAGCGCTTCCTGAGATTGCGTTCAAGCTATGCGATTATGCTACACACATGCGAGCGCAATTCATTTTCCAATGCAAATGCGATAGCTTCTAGTTTAGGACTCATGCGATGTATGTGATGATGTCTATAGGACTTATTCCTAAGTTTCTATTTCTTGCCTATGTGATGATGAATGATGCACATAAGTACAAGGTGAACGCATACAATTATATCCTATCTCTAGGGTGCATGCGATGCGTTAGTAGAAAACATAACTTATTCCTAAGTTTCTGTCCCTTGATTATGCAGTTCTAATCTGACTCTCCCGAGCCTAGATTCTAATCTAAATTTTCCAAGCCTAGATTCTATCCTTAGACCACCATCCCGAGCATCTCTAAAGGACGAATGACGTATACATAATACAAGATGATCGCATAAAATGAAGATCTCAAGTTAGGCTAGCTAAGTGCTTCTCAACCCATTCGACAGTTTAGTTACTCATGTGTAATGTAAAGAGAGTGAACAGATATAAAGATGCACATTCCATTTTATAAATAAGGTTAGAATACAAAATGATAATGGAAATAAGGATAGAGAGCCTGGTAGCAATGCCTTTCTTTCCAACGCTTTTACACTGAGTTTTCTATACTCTGCCCAAAAAATATTCTTGCTTCCGCAAGAGTCGGCCCTCTCTCTGTTTTTTATGCTTCTTGGCACTCTTCCAAGTTAACTAGGACAATCTCTCGACGTATTCTCCTTTCACTCGCCTCCGCCTTCTAAGTATGTAAAATATATGGTGAAGAAGAACTCTAAATTCTATATATCGGAACCAAAATCCTTTAACGAAGTTGGTCTTCGGTATTTATAAAGCTTCAAGGTGAAGAGCTTTTTCTCTCGAATGATTGCACTGATGGGATGTCATTAATTCTCTGTCTGATGTGCCGAATAATTGTCACCGAAAAGATGAGTGTACTTGCTACAGTGTGTCGTTAACAGCTTGTCAACTAAATTTGGATTCGATCGTCATCAGTTTTCTGTCCCATCGTGATTTATTAAGCTTTCACCTTGATGTGCCGGCTCTATACGGCCACTTTCTTTAGCAGATTTTCGCGAACGCATATGATCGTATAGCCTTGCGGTCGCAATCTCTTAATGCGCTCGGACGCTAAATTCTTTGGATTGCAATTCCGCATTGCGCCAATGCATTTTCTGCATAAAATACATAAGTTACCTATTTTTAATGCAATGGACACATGCGATCGCAACGTTATAAACTTAATGCTTTTGGACGCAATTTTATATATTTTTACCACCACAA
Source organism: Benincasa hispida (assembly GCF_009727055.1). Lineage (NCBI taxonomy): Eukaryota > Viridiplantae > Streptophyta > Magnoliopsida > Cucurbitales > Cucurbitaceae > Benincasa > Benincasa hispida. Next base: position 13,777,570 of record NC_052355.1, on the reverse strand, counting down.
TCCTTCATTGTTTTATATCTTTGTGCTGTAATAATGTGCATTTCTGCCCATTATCAGTTACCAAGATAAGGTATCCAACCTTATCCATATACTATAGACCATTTATATTATCACTTAAACACGATCCACCTGTATGTCTCCACATATATGTTTAAGTTACAATGATAATCGTGGATCTTAGTTTATTAGTTTGTGATTAATGCAACTAAAATATAGGAGCTTAGGAATAAGCACTGTTTGCTATTAACGCACCGCATGCATCCTAGAGATAGGATATGATTGTGTGCGGTCATCTTGTCTTTGTGTGCATCTTGTATCATCGCATAGGAAAAGAGTAAAGACTTAGGGATAAGCTCTATGGACACTTTTGCATTCAACATATGTGTCTTAGACTTGGGAGCACCGCATTTGCATTGGAAAATGACTTGTTGTGCATGGGTGTAACATGATCGCATAGTCTGACGCATTCCCAGGTAACGCTAGTTAAAGATCCTCTCAACCCTTTCCTCTGCATACTCAGTGCATCTATCGTACACTCAAACTTTTCTTAAATCTGTCGCATTTATTTATTTCACTATCGTAACCAACAACACTGAACAACTATTTGAGTTACTGGTTACCATAAAGTTTTTGCGAAAAATTATCACATTTCATCCATAATTCCACCTCATAAAATAATGCATCAAGTTTTTGGCGCCGTTGACGGGGACTTCGGCAAATTAGTGTGCTAACAGTAATTTTTCTGATTTCTTTCCAGACTCTCAATCTCTGGCGAATTACGACCCGAAGATTGAGAGGACGTTCAGACGGAGATTAAGAGCCAATAATAACAGCCAGATAAAGAAGATATGGTGGAGCAGCCTTGAAAACGGAGCACCAAACGAAAACAATGCCATGGCGAATCCAATCCTACTGGCAAACTATCGTAATAGGCCCATTAGGGACTATGCATCGCCAAACCTTTACGATTTCTCTCTAGGAATCATGAAGCTTGCCCTTGATGGAAGCTGATTCAAAATGAAACCGGTGATGCTGCAGAGGATCCAGACTGTAGGAAAATTCAAAGGACGATATGGCGAGGACCCGCATGCCCACCTCTGTAGCTTTATAGAAATCTGTAACACTTTTGTGTTCCCAAACATCTCTGCCGAAGAAGTTCAACTAACTTTATTTCCATTTTCTCTGTATGATCAAGCAAGATAATGGGCGTATTCCCTCGAGTCGGGAGAGATCACTTCATGGGAATAAGTCGTAGAGAAATTTATGAAGAAATATTTTCCACCTACTGAGAATGCTAGACGAAGGAAACTAATAATCAATTTTGAACAAGACATGAACGAATTAGTCAACGATGCTTGGGCGAGGTTTAAGAGGTTGGTCAGGGACTGTCCACACAATGATTGCCATACTGACTTCAGATGGAAATTTTTTATCACGATTTAAATCCCGCTTCGCAGAGCGCTGCCAGTGCGGTAATCGCTGGTGGTCTACTACACAAAACGTATGACGAGGCTAAGAACATCTTGGATTGCATCTCTAAAAACCACGAGGATTGGAGAGAGAGCGATCAGAGACTGAGAATAAAGGATAACAACGCAAGTAATGGTGCCATTGCTTCACTACAAAGTCAGATGACCGCAATGATGAACCTGATTCAAGGAATCACGATCAATAGTCCAACACCGCAAAATGGGCAAGTAAACGAAATTAATCAGAACACCACAAGGTGTATGACTTGTGATGACGGACACGCAATGGAAGAATGCCCACAGAATCCACAGTCTATTTACTTTGTGAAAAATAATCCATTTTCTAATACCTACAACCCCGGATGGAGAAACCACCCCAAATTGCATGGAAGAATCAGCAATAGAATTTCCAATCTGTGGCGCCCAAAAAGAAGGCACCTGGGATTCTTTGCCGCGAAATAATTAGTTCAAACAAGCAGTCAAGCCAGTTAGGCTTGCAAACCCACACAATTTTCCTCCTTGGAAACTCGTTGAAGTAGTATATAGAGAAAAAATGAAAACCTGTGCTTCAAAGTCAGGCGACGTCCATCCGCCAATCTTAGGAATTATAGATGGGCCAAATTGCCGAGCGAGCTAAAGAACAGACTGTTAAGGGGCCTTGCTGAGTTCAACAAAACCATGCAACCCGCGGGGGATCAGGTTAAAGAGCAATGTCAAGTTGTGACATGCGTAGTGAAAAAACTATGGAAGGAGAATAGAAAGAATCCTAGCCGTACTGCTTCCATTACGTTGGAACCTGAGATTGCAGTGACAAGAAGAAGAAAGGGAAAAAAAGAAGCGATAGAGCCAGAAGTTTGCGTCCATCTCTAAGCCAACAGAAAAGGGGGACCATGAGAGTGCAGTTACCACCTTTTCCATACGAGACTCAGAAAGAAAAGAATGCGAGGTAATATACCAACGCTTCATGTCTATGTTGAAAACAATTAATATTTAATATTCCATTCATGAAGCGATTGAGTAGACACCTGCATACGGAAGTTTCTGAAGGATATGGTAACCAAGAAGAAGCGGCACTGGGTAAGTTTTCCATGGTGGCTTTAATGCAGAGTTCGAAATCAATAATTCCACCGAAGTATGAGTGATACCCTAGGAGCTTTACTATACCTTGGTCCATTAGAGAACTGTGCATTGGGCAAGCATTGTGTGACCTTGGAGCCAGCATCAACTTGATGCTTCTGTCGATCTTTAAGCAACTAAATGTGGGGCAACTTGTGCCCACAACCATGACTCTCTAACTTGCAGATAGATCTCTGGTGCATCCAAAGGGGAAGGTGAAGGACGTGCTGGTCACCATCGACAAATTTATCCTACCAGCCGACTTTATCATCTTAGATTACGAAGCCAACAAAGATGTACCCATCATCTCGGGGCGACCATTTTTGTCAATAGGTCGTGCCCAGATTGATGTGCACAAAGGAGAGATCACTTTGAGCATAAATGGATGGAAGCTCAAGTCCAACATCATCCCTGCCATGAATTTTCCTGAAGAAGAAGACTTACACGAATCTGACGACGACCATAATTTAATTGAAGAAGAAAAGCTTGACAAAGAGAATGAAGAAGAGGATGCAAGCGCATCCATTGCTGAATGTAATGCGATCATTAAAAAGACAAACAAGGAAGTTGAGATGATCGCAACCCAAGAAGAAGAGCCAACAGAAAAAGAAGAAAGAAAAACAACACAACCATCCTTAGTAGAACCGCCAATAATGGAATTGAAGACCCTGCCGAATAACTTAAAGTATGCATTTTTTGGGGCAGAATGAAAAGCTGCCAGTCATTATTTCCTCTGAGCTTAATGAAGACCAGAAGAATGCGTTGATGAGCATTCTGAGGAAACATGTGCGAGCAATTGGCTAGACGCTCGCAGATATATGAGGAATTAGCCCCGCATACTGTATGCACTGCATTCATCTCGAAGAAGACCACAAGGCATCGATCGAACATCAGTGCAGACTCAACCCTGTGATGAAAGAGGTCGTTAAAAAGGAGATCATCAAATGTTAGATGTGGGCATTATTTATCCAATAGCAAATAGCACGTGGGTCAGCCCTGTGCAGCGCGTGCCGAAAAAAGGCAGCATGACGGTAGTCCTCAATGAAAATAATGAGTTGATACCGCAAAGGACCATCTCCAGGTGGCGTATTTACATGAACTACCATAAGCTGAATGCGACAACGAAGAAAGATCATTTCCCTCTACTGTTCATCGACCAAATGCTATATCGTCTAGCCGAAAATGACTTTTACTACTTTCTGGATGGCTACACCGGGTATAACCAAATTATGATTGCTCTAGAAGATCAGGACAAGACCACATTCACCTGCTCATATGGGACTTTTGCTTTTCACCGCATGTCGTTCAGCCTCTACAATGCGCCGAGCATGTTCCNTGCTCATATGGGACTTTTGCTTTTCACCGCATGTCGTTCAGCCTCTACAATGCGCCGAGCATGTTCCAAAGGTGCATGATGGCCATCTTTTCAGACTATCTTGAGGACTCTATTGAAATCTTCATGGACGACTTCTCTGTCTATGGGTACACCTACGAAGTTTGTCTGGCCAACTTGGAGAAGATTCATAAAAGATGTAAAGACACGAATCTCATTCTTAACTGGGAAAAATGTCATTTTATGGTGAAGAAGGGCATCATGCTGGGGCACAAGGTTTCTCGGGATGGGTTAGAGGTGGATAAAGCAAAAATAGAAGCAATTGAAAAATTTCCAGCTCCAACAAGTGTGAAGGTTATAAGAAGTTTCTTGGGGCATGCCGGATTTTATAGACGCTTTGTCAAGGACTTTTCGAAAATAGCACGACCGCTGAGTGCGTTGATGGAGGCTGACAGAAAATTTAATTTTGACAGCAATTGCCTCAACGCATTCAGGATTTTGAAGAATGCATTGACAACCGTGCCCGTGTTAATCGCACTTGATTGGACACTTCCTTTTGAATTAATGTGCGATGCAAGTGGTATGCGATGGAAGCAACTCTGGCACAAAAGAGAAAGATAATCTTACATCCCATCGCATATGCGAGTAAGAAGCTAAATCCTACTCAGACTAATTACACTACCACAAAAAATGAGCTACTTTAGGTAATTTTTGTGTTGGAAAAATTTAGAGCATATCTGTTGGGAACAAAGGTAATCATCCACACTGATAATTCGGCGATAAAGTATTTGATGACAAAAAAAGACGCGAAGCCGAGGTTGATCAGATGGGTTCTCCTCCTCCAGGAATTTGACATATAAATAATTGATCGCAAGGGGATGGAAAACCAAGTTGCGGATCACTTGTCCAAACTAGAAAATCCTGAGGTTGACAGCAATGAGTCAGAGGTGAGTGTCGCGTTCCCAAATGAGCAGCTATTCTATATTGAAGAATTACCATGGTACGCTCAATCAACTATCTGGTTTGCGAGAAATTTCTAGAGGATTATATTAACCACCAGAAGAGGAGGCTCAAGCATGAATGCAGATCATATTTTTGGGACGAGCCAAATCTATATAAAAAGGGGGCAGACCAGATTCTGCGACTATGCGTACCAAATGTTGCTCAACAACGCATATTATCGCAGTGTCATGACTCACCATATGGTGGGCACTTTAGAGGAAGCGCATCACAGCTAACGTTTTACAGAGTGGATTCTTTTGGCCAACATTGTTTAAGGATGCAGCTGACTACGTGATAAAGTGTGATCGGTGCCAATGCACAGGTAACATTTCATGGAAACATGCAATGCCTATGAACATCATCTTGGAGCTTGAGTTGTTCGACGTATGGGGTATCAACTTCATGGGACCATTCCCTCCATCAAATGGTAAAAATTATATTTTGTTAGCCATCGACTATGTATCCAAGTGGGTATAGTCAGTGGCATGCGCCGCAAGCGATACGGCGGTAGTCTTTGAATTCCTGAAGAAAAATATTTTCACTCATTTTGGCACCACATGTGCTATAATAAGTGATTAAGGGTCCCACTTTTTCAATCATATTGTCAAGGAACTGCTGCGCAAATAGAACATTCTCCACAAAGTGACCACCACATACTATCTGCAGACGAATGGTCAGATCGAAGTGTCCAATCGGGAGATCAAGCTGATACTTGAAAAGGTGGTAAGGCCTTCACGAAAGGATTGGGTAACAAAACTCGACGATGTGTTGTGCGCATACCAGACTACATTTAAGACACCCATAGGTATGTCCTCATATGCGTTGGTATTTGGTAAGGCATGTCATTTGCCTCTGGAGCTGGAATACAAATCACTGTGGGCGGTGAAGAAGCTAAACTTTCACTTGGAAAAAGCAGGAGAAGCGAGAAAACTTCAATTGGTCGAGCTGGAGGAATGGAGGATTAACACATATGAGAATGCAAAGATCTACAAGGAGTGCACAAAGTGCTGGCACGACAAACACATATGCGGTAAAAATCTCCATGTGGGACAAGAGGTCTTGCTCTTCAATTCACGGCTATGACTCATTCCTAGAAAGTTAAAATCGTGATGGTCTTGACCCTTCATCATTAAAGAAATATTCCAGCATGGTGCGGTGGAGCTGATTACTAAGGACGGGAGCCGTACATTTAAGGTTAATGAGCAGTGAGTTAAGGCATATTGCGGAGGTGATTTTCCTCAAGAAAAAACCTCTGTAGACCTGGGAAACCCAGAATAGAAGAAAATGGAGTGGCCCCTGCACCGGCATGTAACATCATTTGGGGCACAAGTCTTCTGGAGTATCCTTTGTTTGGTTCATGAACTCTCATTTCTACGACACTTCAATTATCATTTATTTATTTGCACTTTATTTATTACTTCTTTCTCTTAAAAAAAATGGCGCAATTGTGCTGAACGATTGTGGTAAAAGATTTTGTTTTGTTTAAAATCATTTGACCCTCTTGATGTTTTTCTTGCAAATGATATAGGCGAACGATTGTGGAAGCATTATGCGGAGAAGCAACTTATCTTATTCTGTCACCACAATCCAAAAGAAGAAGATCGCCGCAAAGCAGGATGCGTTAACAAACAATGCGGGCGACAATGCAAATTTGGGGGTTGTATTCTTCCTTAACTTTATTCCAAATTTTTCACTATCGCATCGCATTTTAATTTTGAAATTCTTATCACCGCATCTTCTTTGATTACTGCAATCATTTGACATTGATAAATTTAGTAAGTCGCCGCATGCTTTCTCTTTGCCAATTATGATTTCAATGATGAAACACATACTTCTATTTTTTTCGTATATACTAGAGTCAACTTAATTTTAGGACAAGTCACCTCATGAAATATTTCCGGAAGTTAGTGGTCACTAGTTTTCTTTCAACTGATCATTTACCAAACTTTCCTAAGAACATCGCATGACTTCTTTCAATCTTTTGGCAATGGAGACATCGCCGAATTTTAAATTTGGGGGTGAGGTATTTATTTTTCGACCTTTCTATTTTTAGCTCTATAAAAAAATAATAAATATTAAAAAATTAAAATTATTTGAGAATAACAACTCCACTGTCAATGCAATGGGGAAACCCATGTTGATAAGGGTTAAGTTGTGAAGGGCACTTACTCGTAGTTGGATGTCCGCATGACACACGTGGGGGCAAGCCAAAACGAAAGTAAGTCACCAGAATCAACGCATAAATAAATGACCGCAACTCCGCAGCCAAGTAGGTATGAGTTTAATCTAAGAGAGAGCGCCTTGCTCGTAGTTGGATGTCTGCATGACACACGTGGGGGCAAGCCAAAACGAAAATGAGGCACTTGGATCAGCGCAAGGTCAGAAAAAAAAAAATAGCCATGTCAAAAATATGCAAGGATAAAAATCATTTAACACCCTAGTGAAAATGTTTTTTTTTTTTTAAATAAATCATGCGATGTCCTGGAATTTAGTAAAGTCCTTTTGAAGGCTAAACTTGCAGTCCTTAGGTCTTAGAAATATTTTAAGAGGAGACTTGAATAAGAATTAAGGAAACGTTGGCGTATAGGATTTGAATGAAGTATCCTTGAGAAATCTAGGAAAAGAGATTTGCGGTCGACTTGCCAAAGGAAATCTTTAGTTTATGCTTGAGGACAAGCATTGTTAAAATTTGGGGGTGTGATAAGGGGTAGAAATACACGTTATTACAGTGATAAGTTCTTAAACAATGCTGGCTTGCGTTGATAAAATATGTTAGATTGCATCCAAAATGCATTAAGTTCATAACATTATGGTCACATGCGTCAATCGCATAGAAACAGTTAACTTTTATGTTTTTATGCAAAATATACGTCGACGCAAGGCAAAAAGCACAATCACAAGAAATCAACGGTCGAGCGCAGCATTACCGCAAGGCTTTGCGGTGATTTGTGTTCGCAAACATCTGCTTAAGAAGGATTGCCGTATAGAGCCGGCGTAACTTGGTAGGCGCATCTGGGTGAAACGCATGATTAATCACGATGGGACAGAAAGCTGATGACGGTCGAATCCGAATTAAGTTGACAAGCCACTAATGATAACAAAGTACACTCAGCTTTTCGGTGACAAATATTCGGCGCATCAGTCAGAGAATTAAAGCCATCCCATCTGTGCAATCATAAGAGAGAAGCCACCCTTCACCTCGAAGCTCTATAAATACCGAAGGCATCCTTCAGAAAAGGGGTTCACGAGTTCAGAGAGTTAGAGAGTTTTTCCTTAGATAGTTTAGCCTTGTTCTTAGATTTTCTTTTATTTTAAGGCGGAAGTGAGAGAAGAAGATTGTGCCGATAAATCGTTTCGGTGAGCTTGAAAGAGTGCCAGAAGCATCAAGATCAGAGAAAGAGCCAGCTCCTTTGGAAGCAGGAATATCTTTCGAACCAAATAGAGTTACCAATGTAAAAGCCTTGGGCAGCAAGGGATTGCTACCAGGCTGTCTACCTTTATCTTCCATTGTTATTTTGGATTCAACTCATTTATAGAAATGGAATTTACTTCTCTATATCTATTCACTCTCTGTTATTTACACATTAGTAGCTAAATCAGTTGAATGGGTTTAGAGGCACTTAGCTAGCATAACTGGGGATCTTCATTCTATGCGTTTATCTTGTATTATGTATGCTTCATTTGTCCATTAGAGATACTTGGGAGGGTAGTCTAAGGACAGGATCTAGGCTTGAAAAATTCATATTAGAATCTAGGCTTAGGAGAGTCAGATTAGAACTTACAATCAAGAGATAGGAGTTAGGAATAAGCACTGTTTGCTATTAACGCATCGTATGCATCCTAGAGATAGGATATGATTGTGTGCGGTCACCTTGTCTTTGTGTGCATCTTGTATCATCGCATAAGAAAAGAGTAGAGACTTAGGGATAAGCTCTATGGACACTTTTGCCTTCAACACATGCGTCCTAGACTTAGGAGCACCGCATTTGCATTGGAAAATGACTTGCTGTGCATGGGTGTGGCATGATCGCATAGTCTGATGCATTCCCAGGTAACGCTAGTTAAAGACCCTCTACACCCATTCCTCTGCATACTCAGTGCATCTATCACATACCCAAACTTTTCTCAAATCCGCAGCATTTATTTATTTCATTATTGCAACCAACAACACCGAACAACTATTTGAGTTACTGGTTACCGCAAAGTTTTCTTGAAAAATTATCACCCAAATGTTTTCCAAAGTCCCTGAGTTCGACCCTGGACTTACCAAGAAACCCAGTGGAGTTCATACTTGGATTCCGCTGAGAAAGCTTGATTGCTCAACGCATTTTCATCATCGCATTTTATCCATAATTCCACCTCATAAAATAACGCAGCACGAACCTACAGATCATGTGCTCCAACGATCCGAGATTACTCAGCTAAACTCATTAGACCGAATTAACACTCATTCGTTAACTAATGGGTCCCTACACTACAGCCCATAGTTGAACTCCCCACACTGTAGATATATTGTGTCTACTTTATATAACCATAATAAGTAAGTCGATCCTTCACAGGTTGTTCGTAATCAAAGTTGGGTCAGGATAATCGTTGTACCCCTGTGAATACATTTTGTTCCTTAAGTTCCCACTGACCCTCTATTGAACAGTTTTGATTCATAATCCCTATGAATCAAATCCTTTATCTATCATGAGAAGGTAGGGCCCCGATTGTTCAAGACCTAGAATCAGTACTTAAGAGAACAACCTATCTGCTAATCCTAAATCGGTAGGAGTGAATTCCATCTTGCAGGGCTATGTCCCCAGATATTCATCCGGTCTTATCCCCAAAATGGGAGGCTTACTGAGTAGTGGTATTGGACTACTCTCACCGTTTGCAGATAAAAGGATAATCCAAAAAAAACAAAAGTTCAAAGGTAGCTCGGGATTAAGATCGAGTTAACCTAGGTTAGTTAATAAATGTAAGAGTCAATTTTAACGTACAAGGTCGTTATAAAGAAAAGTGACTATTTTCGTGGTCGAGTCTATATGCAAACTCATTGCATAGGATGCCCTCACTCACATGTCTCAACATGAAAGATCCATGGATCACATCGTTTTCCAACTCTTTTTAACAACTATAAAGTGGGTCGCATCCAATAGTGTTACTAGATGAGATACCAATTTCATTCATATACTTATGAGACCAATTAGGTTATATACTTTTAACTTGATCCTGTTTATGTCACTATATAAAGTTACAGTATTCAGACTATATCCATGGATGTGTTTATTGGATTTTCATAATAGAATGCAAAATAAAAAACTTATTATTATTCATAAATAGAATGTTCAACACAAACTGCGAGTTCTAGGACATTCTTAACAATCTCCGACTTGGACTAAAAACTCCAGTGAGAACAAATATATACAATATAATGTTGAAAAACATAAAGGGAAAATACAATAAAATAGGGCATCTCAAATACCATATATATGCTCCCACTTGCCTTAGTTTACACTACTCAAAGTCCTAGTCCAACTAGGTGGTCCTCGAACACTTTAGCCGAGTGGGCCTTTGTAAATGGATCAGCAAGGTTGTCTTCAGAGGCAATCTTTGTGACAATCACATCTCCTCGGTGTACTATCTCTCTGATGAGATGGTACTTTCTTTCAACATGTTTTCCACGTTTGTGACTCCTATGTTCTTTCGAGTTGGCAATAACACCATTGTTGTCACAAAATAGTGTGATAGGCAGGTGCATATCTGGAACTACTTCTAAATTAGCCAAGAATTTGCGTAGCCATACTGCTTATTTAGTAGCTTCATATGCAACCACGTATTCCGCTTCCATTTTAGAGTCAGTGATACACATTTACTTAATGCTTCTCCAAATTATCGCTCCTCCGTTAAGAGTGAAAACTGATTTTGAAGTAGATTTCCTGGAATCTACGTCAGTCTGGAAATCAGAATCAGTGTATCCTATAAGGATCAAATCCTTAGGTCCCTACACAAGTATATAGTCCCCCATTCTCCTTAGATACTTGAGGATGTTTTTTATAGCAGTTCAACGACTGTGTCTTGGATTGGATTGGAACCTGTTGACGATTCCAACTGCAAAGCATATGTCAAAGCGGGTACACAACATGGCATACATCAAACTCCCAACTGCAGATGCATATGGAATTCTTGTCATTTCCTCATAATCTTGAGGTGTCTTAGGACACTGTTCCTTCGACAAATGAATTCCATGTCTAAAAGGTAACATACCTTTCTTGTAATTTTGCATATTATATCTTGATAACATCTTATCAATACAAAATCCTTGAGATAGTGCTAATGTTCTATTCTTTCGGTTCCAAGAGATCTGTATTCCTAGAACATATTGAGCATCACCCAAATATTTCATTTGGAACTGTGTTGCTAACCATCTCTTTATGTCAGCAAGGAAACTTGTCTCATTCCCAATGAGCAAGATATCATCAACTTAAAGAACTAAGAATGCTACAGTCTTGTTGACTATCCTCTTGTACACACAAGGTTCGCCAACATTCTGTTCAAAGCCATAAGATTTGATCGCAGTGTCAAACCTTATATTCCAGGATCTGGATGATTTTTTCAATCCATAAATGGATCGATTAAGCTTACAGACTTTCTATTCCTGTCCTTTTTCGATGAACCCTTCTGGTTGAGACATAAAAATACTTTCATCAAGATAGTAGTTCAAAAAAGCTATCTTGACATCTATTTTCCATATCTCATAGTCATAATATATTGCAATGAGAAGTATTCTTATTGACTTTATCATGGAAACAGGAGAAAAAGTTTCTTCATAATTAACTCCTTCTCTTTGGGTAAATCATTTTGCCACGAGTCTGCCTTTATATGTCTGTACCTTGCCAGTTTGGTCTCGTTTTCTCTTGCAGATCCATTTGCAACCTATAGGTGTAACCCCATGTTGTTGATCTACAAGTTCCCAGACAGAGATGAAGTATATAGACTCCATTTCATTGTTCATAGCTTTTATCCATTGTTCCCTGTCGACATCTTCCATTGCCTTCTTAAAGGTTAATGGATCCTCTATACCATTGAGTTTCTATTAAACCCATATAGCATTCAGGTTGTTGAATAACCCTCCCACTACATCGAGCCATCCTCAACTCCTGGGATGGACTTGATGGGATAACAACAGTTGTTGATGGACCAGCTTGATCAACAACTCTTGTTGATGTTTCTGTAACATCTTTAGTCAATTCTTGCAATATTAGTTTACTGAGAGGTAGATGACTTTTTATATGATCCTTTTCTAAGAATGTAGCATTTGTCGATACAAATACTTTATCTTCTTGGAGATCATTAAACGATCCTCCTCTTGTTTCTTTAGAGTGACCTAGAAAAAGGGATAATTTCGAATGTGTTTCCAATTTCTTAGGATTCCGTACCAACACATGTGCTGGACAACCCCATATATAGAAATGACGTAAACTAGTTTTGCATCCATTCCATAATTCATATGGTGTTTTCAAAACACTTTTTGATGAAACAACGTTTAGAATAAATACTGCAGTCTGTACTGCATACCCCCAAAAGAATTGAGCTAACTGAGTATAACTCATCATAGATTGAACCATGTCCAACAAAGTTTGATTTCTCCTTTTTGCAACACCATTTTGTTGTGGTGTTCCAGGTGCTGTGAGTTGGGATTGAATTCATAATCTACTAGATAGTTCTGGAATTATAAATCCATATACTCACAACCATGATCGTATCGAAGTGTTTTGATTCTTTTACTTAACAAATTTTTGGTCTCAACCTTAAATTCTTTGAACTTTTCAAGAGTTTTAGACTTATGACTAATTAAGTAAATGTAGCCATATCTAGAGTAATCATAACTGACAAAGTATTGATAGTCCCCTTGAGCTTTAGCATTCATCAGATCACATAAGTCTGAATGTATAAGTTCAAGAGGCTCTTTGGCATGAGGACCTTTGTCAGAAAAAGATTTTTTAGTCATTTTTCCCTTAAGACATGATTCACATGGAGGTAAAGAACTATCTTCTAACTAACTTATATGACCATTTTTTACCAATCTCTCAATCTTGTTAAGATTAATGTGACCAAGTTTGAGGTGCCAAAGATAGGTGTTAGGAGAAATTTTTCGCTTCTTATTATGGGTCTCAGTCGTTTTAAACATCTCTATATTTAAAATGGCTCTTGCTTCAGTTAGTTTTAATATGTACAAGCTATTTTCAAGTCTTGCATAACAAATATGAACACCTCTTGAAAAAACAAACACTTCATTACATTCAAAAGATACTCTGTACATATTTTTCTAGTAGACAGGAAATGGAGATCAAATTTCTTTTCATCTTAGGTACATAATATACATTCTTAAGTAAGATCAACAAATCTCCAAACAACAACTTGACATCTCTCACTACTTCAGCTGAAAAGACTTCACCCGATCCCACCTTGAAAGTCATCTTTTGTTCAGAACGTCTTCTCCAAGAATTAGTTTCCTATAGAAAGGTACAAACATGATTAGCGGCACCTGAATCCAATATTCAGGTAAGGTGGGTATTTTCCACTAGACATGTTTCAACAACTAGTAAATCATATTTACCTTGTTTTGCCTTTTCTGCTTTTTTCTCAGCCAAATACTTTGGGCAGTTACGTTTCCAATGTCTAACTTCTCCGCAATGGAAGCATTTTCCTTTGGGAGTTTTGTTTTTGTTTTTCTTTGTAATATTTTTCTTTTTCCCTTTTCCTTTATTCTTCATTTGTACGGTTTTTTCCTTTGAAGAAGAAGGACCAGACTTCGCTCTAGATGTAGACCCTTTATAAAACTTCTTAGGTTTTGAAATAACATTTATTTCTTTTTCCTTCAGTTTCATCATTGATTGATAATTTGTCACTCATTCAACAGCATGGTCAAATTATAAGTAATTTTGTTCATAACAGCATTTGTTCTTAATGGTAGATAACTCTCCGAGGGAGGATCTAATATCATGCTTACTTCACTCGTCTCATCTATCATTGCCCCATGAGCCTTTACAACATTAAAATGAACCATCATATCGAGAACATGTTCCCTTACGTTGGTTTAATCATTCATGCGCGTAACATAGACATGCTTACTAGCCTCCTGTCGAACAGAGGATGACAGTTGCCCAAACATCTCCTGAAGCGACGCCATTATCTCACGGGCAGTGGGCATGACCTCATGCTTCTTATTAAGTACATCAGATATACTCGTTAAGATGTAGGCACGAGCTTTCTCATTAGTCCTTACCAACCTATCATAGATGTCCCAAACATTTCAGTTGGCTGTTGAACTAGGAACCATAGGACATTCTTCCATCAACACAAACCTCAGATCATCCACAACTAATATCATATTGATGTTCGATTTCCAGTTTGAATATCCCTCACCATTAAATTTATCGGAAGCAAGCAATTATATAATTGAATTCGACATTGCTAAAACATTTTAAACAAATTCTATTAGAAAATGAATCTAAATCCATTTTTAGCAAAAATAATAAAGTACTCAATAAATCTTTATTTATTTTCAACGATACTTTATTGATTTAGAACAATTGCTACAAATGGGCGATCAAGAATTCCTTCACAGAAGCAAGACAATTCTTGACCAAATACTATCTTCAGAATAACTCATATTCCATTAGTTCTTTTGATTATCGTTTTCGATCAAGATCTTTACTAACAACTAGTAATTTTTGTAAGTGTGACCCCCCATTTTCAGATCTTATAGAACGGTATGAATATGCCCCCAAAATAGAAGTCAATACCTAAGACGGAACAATAAGACCCTATTCATTTTACTGAATCCTAGGTTGTTCTGAATTCTATGTTACAACCCTCCGAGGGGATCGCCGCGGTTAACGACTAGCTACTGCCGCCTAAAAACAAAAGCAGGCGCAAAATAGGAATCTCACAGTTCGAACTAATGGAGGAAATCGTAGGACAATGTTGACAAAATTCCTTAACCCACTTACAATGAACTACCTCCCTCATTCACCTTGTCCTTGACCCATGCAAACACTTTTCGAATAGAGTAGTAGAGGTAAAACTGACATAAAGCCGAGCATGGATCTCACAGTGTGAACTCTTGAGAACGTGAGAGTTAATAACTATATATCGAATATATTGTTAATCTCCCACTGAAGTGTTCTATGTGTTTGGGTATTTACTTAGGTGTAACGGCTAAATTTAAACAACCTAAGTCTAAGTGGTTTATCCAAGTATAACACTTATAATTGGATTTAACCTACAATGTCTATGTGATAAACCGTTTTATTACCTCACATTGCGCACGCAAGCTCATAAAATCAGTTAACAACGCTCAATCTTTCTATCGTAATCCCCATGCTAAACATCCAAAACATTCAATAAAGGCATTCAATATCTAATATAACCATTACATTAAATATAACCCTAACATGCATACGATATATTATAACATTTATAACATACTTTCAATGCATGTAACATGCTTCTTATGGTGGGGTTTAAAATTTACATTACACATTAAATGCATATACATGAATTATTTAATTATTACTATATCACATGCATAAATAATTAAATACTAACTGATATGGTTTTAGTATTGGCATAAATAAGCAAAAAGATGGCTAACTATTACAAATAGCTTAAAAATTGTCTTTGAACCACTCGAACCTCTCTAAACCGAACCCAAGCATCTTAAACCGAATTAGATAAGTTTGAACCGGTTCCACCAAATTATGAACCGAACCAACCAAAAATCCTTTGAGGCTGAATCGGATTGGACCTTGAGAAAACTAGTCGAACCAGCTACTCTCGGTCCAAGCTCAAAATCTCGCTAAGGCTGATCGTGTAACACTGAAGGCTATTGTCTAACACCATCGCCTTATGTTGGGCAGAGGTACACGATCACTTAGTGTCTTCTATCTATCACATAGTGCCATTCTTTAGTGCTTGGATAGAGCTACACGATTGCTTAACACCATCACATAGCGCTTCTTGTCATCGTTTAGCATCCGCCACAGCTACGCGATCGCTTAGTTCCATCGCATAGAACTTTAATGCATCGTTCAGCGCCGCAGCTACACGCTTAGTTCCATTGCATAGAACTTCAACGCATCCTTTAGCTCACGCCGTAGCTACACGATTGTGTAGTGCCATCGTATAGCACTTCCAATGCATAGTTTAGTCCCCACACAAAGCTACACGATCACGTAATGCTATCGTATAGTATTTCAACGCATCGTTGAGCTCCCACAAGTACATGATCATCTAGCGTCCAACATCACAATGACCAGCGCCCATAGCTACACGATCATCTATCTTTTCTTCACATCGTGTAACACATGGAGCTAGACGATTGTTTAGCATTTCAACCTCAACAACGATTTTGAGCAGAAGCTGAAAAATTGGAAATAGCAGCTCAACCTTCTAAATTTGTTTCTTCAATTACATCTTAATTTCAACTCTAATGACTCCAAATAAATTACAGACTTTTGATAACACATATAAACTCATGAATCAGGAATCAATTACAAATTTAACTAAGAAATTAAAGAGAAATAACATGCCAAAACTCAAAAAACCATATCAGTGCATCAGTTTCATATATCTCATGAAAAACACCCACCACACCAACATTAAACTGAATTGAATGCTTATATGATGTTCTGATACCAATTGTAAGAGTGTATCCACATGCAGCGGAAGCAACAAGGATCAATAAGCATTCAAATTCCTTAATTTTGGTAGAAACTAAAGCATGCTCATCTAATACAAGAGGGTTTGTAGTCAGACCTTTGTAGAACTCTTCAAGATCTTGATCAACGACATTTGTCTTCTCCAAAAACCACCGTGAACCACCTTAAGATCTTCCCCACTATTCTCTTGGAGCATTAGAATGAGTTGTGAGACTCAAGAAAAGCTTGAACTGATGGATAACAAGGGAGAAGCTCACTGCACCACATTGTTTGAAGAACTTTTCTTCAACCCGAAATTTTCTGTGAAATCTCTTTGAATGGGTGCCTAAAATTCACCCCAATCTTCTTTATTTATTGCATGTGAACATGCAAAGAAGAATACTAAATGAGTTGCAGCTCATTCTTGGAGTAATTGAAGCCAAGGTGAGTGATGTTTGTGTGAGCAAGTAGAAGATGGATAATGGGAAAACTTATTTTTCCATTTTGTGCATTTTTGTAGTTTTTCAATTGTTCCAAAAATCAAAGGATTTCATTAAATAAAATTTGATTTTAAAACTGAAAAACATTATCAATTTTATAAAATTAATTTCACAATTTAATAAACTAATAAAACTAATAAATAATTATTTAAATAATTCTAATTAATTTAATATCAAATATTAAATTAATTTTTACACAAGTCCATCTTCATATATTTAAATCATATTTAAATATAAATTCTCCTATTTGGTTTCATTCTAATTTGAACATTTCAAATTAACTTATCAAGCTACTCTAAAGCTTATCCATTTACGAGCTAGTAGGGGGACCTCGCGGACCTACAGATCATGTGCTCCAACGATTCGAGATTAATCGGCTAAACTCATTAGACCGAATTAACCCTCATTCATTAAATAATGGGTCCCTCCACTATAGCCTATAATCGAACTCCCCTCACTGTAAATATATTATGTCTACTTTATGTCACCATAATAAGTAAGTCGATCCTTCACAGGTTGTTCGTAATCACAGCTGGGTCAAGATAACCATTTTACCCCTGTGAATACATCTTGTTCCTTAAGTTCCCACAAACCCTCTAATGAACAATTTTGATTCATAATCCCTATGAATCAAATCCTTTCTCTATCATGAGAATGCGGGGCCTCGATTGTTCAAGACCTAGAATCGGTACTTAAGAGAACAATCTATCTACTAACCCTAAATCGATAGGAGTGAATTCCATCTTGCAGGATTATGTCCCCAGCTATTCATCTGGTCTTATCCCCAAAATGGGAGGCTTATTGAACAATGCTATTAGACTACTCTCACTGTTTGCAGATAAAAGGATAATCCAACACAAACAGGAGTTCATAGGTAGCTCAAGATTAAGATCGAGTTAACCTAGATTAGTTAATAAATGTAATAGTCAATTTTAACAGTAAACAGTCGTTATAAAGAAAAGTGACTATTTTCATGGTCGAGTCTATATGCAAACTCATTGCATAGGATGCCCTCACTCACATGTCTCAACATGAACGATCCATGGATCACATCGTTTGTAGCACTTTACAACTCTTTGTAACAATTACAAATGGGTCGCATCCAATAGTGTTACTAGGATGAGATACCCAATTTCATCCATATACTTATGAGACCAATTAGGCTATATACTTTTAACTTGATCCTGTTTATGTCACTATATAAAGTTACAGCATTCAGACTATAGCCATGGATATGTTTATTGGATTTTCATAATAGAATGCAAAATCAAAAACTTATTATTATTGATAAATAGAATGTTTAACACGAACTGTGAGTTCAAAGACATTCCCAACAAGTTCTTAATGTTGAAATGATGGCATCAGTGTTAACGATTCTCTTCCATATTTTAGAGCATTCTTCACCTTCTTATAGGCTTCAGGTAGAAAGTTTAATATAACAAAAGGCTCATTCTCGTCGCCAATTTTCTCAACAAGGCTCTTAAAGTTTGAGACTATCCTCTTGATTTCATCCAAATTATCTGAAAGAGGCTTGGCAGAATTCATTTTGAATGTGAAGAACTTATCCTTCAGATACATCTTGTTGGGGAAATCCATGGTTGCAAAAAGACCTTCCAGCTTGACTCACATCTTGTAGGTTGTGTCTTGATCAATTACTTGCCTTAAAATACTATCACTGAGATTCAGAACTAGTGTCCCATATGTTGTAAGCTCCATGTCTTCTCTTTCTTGTACTGATATGGTGGTTGACAGTGTTGATGGGTCCAAAAGGGCCTTGTGTGCTCTTTGTTGTCCAAGAATGGCTTTGATTTTTTCCTTCCATAGGCTAAAATTTCCCTTCCCATCAAACTACTCAATCGCATACCTTGCGACAGCCATTTCTGATCCAATCGAGTATCGAGTCTTAATTTCTTGAGAATCTTGAAGCTCCAAGAAAGTTGACCTTGATGATCTTTAAATTCTCTGATACCACAAATTGTTGGGCCGACCACTCTTCACACATCCCAAATATTTAAGATCAACGTTGGAGAGATGAAGAAATGGCTTAGAAATATTATGCCAAATCCTCGATACTCGAAACCCGATGCTCGACCACTTCCTACTCGATCCTCACTGAGAATTCCCTTCTTCGTCTAACAAGTCTCTGTTAAATCCTCGATGGAACTTGATGACAACAAAACTAATACTCGATCGTACTCGATGGTTCATGAATGATACTCGATATAACTCGAAGGTGAAAACGATGAACTCGAAGCTACTTGATAACAAAGAATCAATGCACGATTGACTCAATAATCTGATTACTCGATGCGATTTGAAAGATAATTGAATGGAGCATGAATTGAAGTAAAGAAACACTCGACTAAACAAGAAAGATAAGGGAAGAAGAAGGAGACACAGTGTTTACGTGGTTTGGCAAGATTGCCTATGTCCACGAGAAGATTTGAATTCTTTTTACTGATGAAGATTACGTACAGATTTTTGTTGTTTACAGAAAACTAAGAAAATGATGATAACTCTATGATTTGAATTTAAAATCAGTCGTATTTATAGAATATACCCCTGACCGTTATACAAAGTTAGTTATAAACAAACAAAATCTGAGGTATTTGAGTCAAAGCTTCTTCAAATTCTCTACCTTGACTCCAATGCCTTGCAATCTTTTGATCTTCCTAATTCTGACCAGTTTGTCTACCCTGTGTCTGGAAGCTCAAAACCATCCTATTCTAAACATATGAAAAATTTAAGCTTTAAAATAGGTTTTGTTAACATGTCAGCTGCATTTTCAGAAGTATGGACCTTTAAAATTTCTATCTCCCCTATAACAATTTTATCTCTAATGAAATGATATTTGATATTAATGTGCTTTGTTCTAATGTGAAATTATGAATTTCGGGACAAATGGATAGCACTTTGGTTGTCACAGTAGAGTTTCACTACTGTTTGATCTATTTCAAAGTCTTTCAGTAGTCCCTTGAGCCATAAAGCCTTTTTTATTGTTTCAGTTAAAGCCATATATTCAGCTTCTATTGTAGATAGGGCTACTATAGGCTGTAATGATGCTTTCTAGCTAATTAGATTAGGACCAAAAATGAAAAGGTAATCTGTTAAGGACCTCCTTTTGTCCAAATCACCAGCATAGTCAGCATCCACATATCCATAAAGCTCTAGGTTTGGTTTAACTGACCTTTAGTAGACTAATTTCGAGGTTTTAGACCAAACTAGGTACCTTAGGATCCATTTAGTAGCCTCCCAGTGTCTCGTACTAGGATTAGACATATATCTACTAACTAAGCTAGTTGAATATGAGAGATCAGGTCTATTAGAAATCATTAAATACATTAGCTTTCGACTGTTTGACTATAGGGTATGACAACCTTATGTCTTTGATGTTCTTTGTCAGAATCCTTAAGAGATCGTGTTTTTCCATCTACCGTCATTCTCGCAAATCAATTTTTCGGCGGCAAGTAAAGATAAAATAGCGGTAGCATAATAAAATTGGTGAAAAATGAACAAACTTAATAAGTTTACTTGCATTATACCACTTTTAGAACCAATCAAGTTTTAGCAAAATAGTTCTATTGTACCCTAAGTGATATCTATTTTGCAATGATGCTTCTGTGAGGCAGGACAAAAGTCACCATAGGGTGATCAAGTGCCCTTTCACTAGAATGAGACAATCTCAGCCATTAGACATAAACAACTCCTTGTAACTGAATCTAACTATCACCATTGTTCGGTCCAGAATTTGTTAATATCTTTAACAATTCTGTGTAAGTGCAACCCCTCATTTTAGGCCCTAGAGTCCCGCCCTAATGAGCTAACCTCAAGAAAAAGCCTATTAGAATAAGAGACTAAATCAACCCTATCCATTTCTGGAGATCAAATAAAAAGTTGTGCAAAATAACCATCCTTTATGGGGGGCACTCTCAGGCTGCCTCGAGGTGATGCACTAACACTTTATCCAACTTAATAAGAGAGATCGAGGGATATGTTGTCACACGTTCCGCTCCCACTTACTATGAACATTCTCTCCATTCACCTTGTTATTGCCCTACCCAAATACCACCTGTAGGGGGATACTCTAGTGGTGCCTCGAGGCGGAGGATAGATCTCATCATTTGAACTTTTTAAGGAGAAATGTGTAGAGGTAAATTGAAGTATCATATACCCCCCACTGAATGTTCTACCTAGGGTTCATTAACCTAGAAAGCCCGGCTACTTATTTTAACGAAGTGGTTTGTTTAATTTGCTCAAAAACAACACTTGATTTCGAAGATTAAACAAGTTTGATTCAAGTCTTATTAAACATTTTAACAGACTTTCATCAAATTTTCATGCAAATAACAAATCTATCTAATTCACCTTTCCAGTTAAGTTCTCAGATAGGGGTGCGACATTTCCATCGACTTAAGTACCCAAACCTAGCTAGAACCATCCTTAGCCAAAAGGTTCTTTATAGATACATTTGTTACATATTTAATCTTTTATTACTCAATTTAATCCTATTAAACCAAATTAAAAGATTAAATTTACGTTTCTAATCTTATTAGAAATTTGATCTTAGGTCTATCTCAATCAAATATTAAAACACTTTTAAAACATGATTAAAGCCTAAGTCGTGCATGCAACTCTTTATTATTGATTTTCATTCTAATTTCATTAGTTATAACTTTTATAAGAATGAAACAATTAAAACCATCCACATTGCTAGCTAGACATTCACAAGGTATTTATAGCATATATAAACAAACGTAAGTGTCATGCTTCATGCAATGTTCATTCATTACTAATATATATAACTTTGATAAAATAAAGTAATGAACTAAGCATACATTCCAGGCTAACATACAACCTTATATTATAACATTTATAATATAGATGATGCATGGATATACTTTAATACATGCATATGTTATAACTCTTATATTATATGATGTATGAGCATGTTTTAAGTAATTTAATCATGCAAACTAATATATTATAACACTTATAATATAAAGATGATACATGAATAAAATGCATAACCTATGGTGGATTTAAAAACTATATGATATACATTATGGCATATAATATAAACATTCATAATATGCACATTTAATAAAAGTTGATGGATCGGGATAATTTGTCTCAAAACCGGAAAAGAAATGCTAAACTATTACAAAAATTGGAGTCAACCGATTCGAACAGGTGAACCGGGTCTTGAACCGCCCACCCTGAAGCATTTTCACATGATCGTGTAGCAAGTTCTTCTGATCGTCGAGTAACGTACGTCGAGTATAAACGATTGTGTAGTAATGATCATGTGGCTTAGGACTATGTGATGAGCATGAAACTCCACGCGATCGTGCAACGTGCTTCGAGTAACGCATGCCATGCGATCGTGCAGCTAACGACTATGCAATGAGCATGATAGTCTACACGATCGAGTAGTAAGCGTCGAGTATCATATACCATGCTATCATGTAGCTACTGACTATGCGATGAGCATGGTAGCCTACACAATTGTTTAGCGCACATGCCTTGCTTCGAGTATCAAATACTATGTGATCGTTTACACTCGATCATTTAGTTAATGATCGCATAACATTAGCTATGCGATCGTTTGGCAAATGATACACGATCGAGTAGAACAATTCTACATGAACGCATGGCCAAATCTAAATGATCATCTAGGTTGAGCTACATGATGCGACCATCGTTTTGTGTTCTCCATCTTAGCAAACTGCAACTCTTTTTGCGTTTGAAGCTTCTTCACAAACGACTCAAAAACACATATGAATACAGACTCGATTGCAATCAATTACGCCTAAAAACGCAGGGGCCTTTACAATTAACTTTTGTAAAAGTAAACGAAAGCGTAAAAGAGACAACTATCTCTAAATTATCCATCAACAACATCCGCAAACATTTAACCCTTAAATGAATTGCAGAAACATAAAACCCACCAAATTGTAAACGAAATTCAATACAGCAAATGGAATTTGGAAATCAGAATACAACTTGGCTCTGATACCAATTGAAGGAACTCTGTTTACAGAGGACCTTTGAGTGGAAGCAGATCGTCCAAATCCCATTAAACGCATACATTTACAGTCATACAATAACATATTAGCACAAATCTTAAATTACATCATGCCTCAATAGTAAATCCCTTTGAAGAATCATTCTTCAAGTAAATTGCTCGATAGTACTCGTTCACGAAAACAACGAACAAGTCACGAACTCTTTCGAAGAATCAGCAAGCAGAAACTCGATCCTCGAACCAAACAGGACACTACCACTTGGTGACCTTGGTATTCTCAGTGTGAGAATCCAGGAGTGGTGGACTCTGGTTAATTTTTGTTAGAGGGGATGTTTGGAGAGGAGGAGGAAGACAATCGAGAAGGGAATAATACTATTATGTAGACGACCAAGTCCGCATAGACAAGCTTACTCGATTGTTTAAATAATAAGGCTATCGTATAGTCTTTCAAGAAATTGTGCAGACACTCGATTTTAATGTTTGTGTGTGTTGGAATTATGAAATAAATTTTCATTTATCCGTTTTTGCCACAAAACCGTATAACTCCACACTAAAGGTGGTTATGGAGCAAAATGAGTTAATTATCAATTAATTAATAAATATATATAAATATGATAACTAACTAATCATATTATATTTATAACCAGTTTTAATATTGCATCATATACAATATATAAACCATAATTCTTTTTCTCTATTTTATGGCATTTAATATAAATCATATTTATATTAAATTTAATAACTATGAATCATATTCATAGAAAATATATTTGAATCATATTAAAATATTTATTCCTCCAATCAAACTATAATGTATCATATATATTATGTCAATTATATACAAATATAATTTAATTAATTTAATTATATCATATATAATGAAATTCCCTTTTATTAATTTGAACATTTCCAATTAACCCAAAAACTGATTCTCAACCTAAATTCATTGAACTACTAAGGGGACTTTATGGACCAGTAGCTTGAAGCTCCAATGGTATGTGAATAACTGATTAAACTCTTTAATCACATTAACCACCATCCGTTAACTGTCGGGCACTCCACTAAAAACTGACAGTTGCGCTCTTCACACTACAGATATATTTTTGTGTTCATTGGATATAACCAATCAATAGTACGATGACCCTTCACAAATCACTTATAAGTACATCTGGGCTAAATTACCATTTTACCCCTGTACTTACATCTAACTCCTTAAGTACCACTGATCCCACTAATGAACAATAGATCATAGTCCCACTATGACTAAACCTCTCTTAGGCCAAGAGAGAGTGTGGTGCCACATTGTTCAGGACCCGAAATCAGCCCTTAAGGGAGCAATTTATCTACTTACCCCTGCTTCGAGGAAGGATTGAATTCCATGTTGTATAGCTGAGTTCCCAGCTCCCTAATCAGACGAGTCCCCAAAATGGTATGATTATTGAGTCGGCGATCTGGCCACTCTCACCCATGGAAATCAAAACACCACCCTCATAGGCAAGAGTTCATAACTCACTCAAGATTAAGGTCATGTTACCTATGGTTATACTAGTCAAATGAAGGTCTCAATTATGAATGACGTTATATAACGAGACTAAACATTTCGTGGTCTGGTCTTAGACAAACTCCTTTGTATAGAATATCCCCGTTCGCATGTCTAATACACGAATGATTAGGATCAGATCATTTGTAGCACTTTACAATATTTGTAATACCTATAAAGCGGGCTATACTTAAACACGATCCACCTGTATGTCTCTACATACATGTTTAAGTTACAACGATAACCATGGATCTTAGTTTATTAGTTTGTGGTTAATGCAACTAAAATATTAAATATTTCATAGATAGAAGTGAATAAAATATCAAATATTATTAATCACTGAATGTTTGTTCATACATGCTTTACAAACTACAGAACCCTATGAGATTTAAGGCATGAACCCCAACATAGAACACGTAGCCCTACCTTTCTTCATCCTCTAGACGTTTTCTTCTTATGGCTATTAAACGATTAAGAGTTTTGTTCAATGGTAAGTGGGATGAAAAGAACTATTATCATGATTTTTATCACGTTTCCAATTTAATTTCATTATATAGCAAGGAAACATGGCCGTTTGGTAATGTGGAACAATTTTCAAGTCTATGCAATTTGAATGATGACCCTATTTGTCCTCCTCAAGTCAAACGGTCGGCTGAAAGACCTAAGAAAAAAAAGAATCTCATCGTGCTTAGACAATTGAAAAACAATATGTTGTAGTTGTTGTGGTAGTATAGGTCATAATCGTAGGTCATGTAAAAATCCAATACCTGGTTGAGTTTGGTTTTTTAGTTGGTTTTGCACTTTTACCTCATAATTTTCGTTGTGAACATTTATGAATGGTTTTATTTGTTTCAAGTACTTATAAAATTTGTTATTTTTTTAATACATGTTAATTTTCCATCCATTATTACTATATTTTATATGTTGTTCCTCGTACTTTTGCAATGTTTAGTTACATTGTAATTTTCACTATTTAACGTTTTCACATCTCTTTGTTACAACATAATCATATATAACTGTGTATAAAACATTGCTTTTTAGATGTGTATGACACTGTAATTATCACTACTTTAAGATTTTTCACATCTGTCATGATCTTTGTATTTCTATCTTAGGAAAGGCTTAAACAATAACACTTTTCTTGTTTTATATTTTCAATCAAGGAATTGATGAATAGAGTTTTTTTTTCCTCAATGGTTCATGTTTTTGCTCATTCATTCAATCATGTATGCATTTATCGATTGTATTTGTACATAATTTTAAACGACGTGCAATGTTATAAAATATTGGCCATCATTATAAAACTATAATGATATATAGTTATTTGTCAAATTAGTTTGTTTAATTTCATTATCTGTTTTGACTAACGG
This sequence comes from Benincasa hispida, assembly GCF_009727055.1. Taxonomy (NCBI): domain Eukaryota; kingdom Viridiplantae; phylum Streptophyta; class Magnoliopsida; order Cucurbitales; family Cucurbitaceae; genus Benincasa; species Benincasa hispida. The sequence continues at coordinate 13,751,525 of NC_052355.1, read as the reverse complement.
TTATTTATCTAATTCAAATCAATATTTAGGAATGACTAGATATGTAAATAGACTTACAAACTTCAATTCGCTTCATTGTTAGGATAATTAAAAGGAAACAAAATAAAAGGACCATAAAATGCATTGATTGTAATTAAAATGTCATTTAAAACATAAAATAAGAGGTTGGTCTTAACAAAAAAACATAAATTCAGAAGTTCCAATTTTAGGAAACTTTAATCCAAAATAGTATATTCATCAGCGATCATATTCTTTTATGCGTGAATCAAGTGAAGGTCAAAGGATGGGTCATTCTTGTCAACATATTCTTTAGATTTTTGTGGTATTTTGCCATTCACTACATCAATCCATATACCAGTAATTAGTGCATTTGTAGCATCCTTCAATGGGGTTGATTTTGCAGCTCTATGTCGATCCATTTCCTCTCTTCACTTCTCTAATTCTTTTATAGTAGTCCCCAACTATCAACAATAAATAATTAATGTTTGTTAAAAATTTGGAAGCATATATGATGCATATCTTAAGCTATGCGTCAGTGGTCATGCGTTGGAGTGGAAAGTATGCGTTAATCTCGTATGCAATGGCCATGCATTCCTATCACAAGTTTTCCTACTCTCTCACCAAGTATAACGAGATCGCAAGTTTCTCGGGTGATCCGAGGTCGAACTCAGGGACTTGTAACTTGTGTTTGTGAAGCAATCGTTTGAGGCGATGAATAAAAGTGAAAAGAAGAAGTTAATGGATTACACACTACTCCTACTCCTAACTAATCAGATTGAGCAATGGAAGACTTGCAATGAGAATTGGTAGATATGCAACAACTGTAGTAATGTTCATTATCTTAAGTCGCTCGAGTAATCCCAGCTTGCCACACTAACGTATCACACACCTTTCGGTTGCCAGCCGCATGCCTATATCTCTATAGTGCATGGTTGTGTCGAGCATAAGACCATGACTATCTCTAGGAACAATACATACTCTGCTTTAGTGCGTTTCATCTCTTACCTTCTCAGGCAGTTAGATGTGGCTAATTAGCTTGTAGACAAGGATTGCAACAGCCCATAGACAAGCGTTGCTATAGCCTCACACCAAGGAAAGATAATTAACTCACTATACTCGCATAACGCACACCTCTCAGTGGGTTGCTACATGCATCTTATCTCTAGGCTACACGATTGAGTATGCGATTGCCTTTGATAATTAAACGATGAAGGTAAACAATGATAAAGATAAAGAAGATGATGAAGATGGCATTGAAGGAATTAAGATATTCATTGATTACAAAATGTTTTAATATCTTAAGCTAAAATGTAATACAACACAGAGATCAGAGAAGAAATGAAAGACTCTGCATCAAGGCTGCTAGTGGTGCCATGGATGGATGGTGAAGACGTCTCTCTCGAGCTCTATCTCCGACGAAAGCTTCGGTCGTCACTCGGACATGGTTTAAGAGAATCCGCAAGTGTAACACTCTCTACCTCTGAAAAGTACCTGCAATCCCTTGCCTCACTGCTACCCCTTCTACATCATGATCCAGCAACTCGCAAACATCTGCCTTAAGGCAGAAGCTCAGATGCCTTGAAGTATAGGTCCCAGGTGCTATTTATATAGCTCAAACGCCGACAGCCTTCATGGTTGCATTCTGCCCCACTGCCACCTTTGTCGCAGTATGGGCAATGTCAACATCACCTTATCTTATTGATACTCCCAAGGTATGTGTTCATGCTTTCTTCTCTTGAGGTGCCAACGCATTCCATCTACCTTACGAGTAGACTTCTATTGATTTGTGGACGTAACATCCCATGCGGCAAACTTAATCAACTCATGCGTTCAACCTTGCAGCGGTTGGGGACCGACACATGCAAACAACTCTTGTAATATCTGCACAAATAACACTTTGACTCGAAATAACGAATGGTATAGGGTTAGTGAGGATTTTTGGTGCTGTTTGACGCAAGTTCACTTTTCACATGAATTCTTAGTATTATCAACGCATATTCTTGCTTATTGGCCCTCATAATTCTAAGTAAAATGCTGCAAAAGCTTGCATTTCTACGAGTTATCGATTAATTTAGTCAGTATAATAATGTTATTTATTTCTAGAGTATCATTTACATACAACTAGATTTTAATTATAAAAGATTAAATGTCGTAAGATGATTTGTGTTGACTTCAAGTTTAGGTCAATCATATCCAACCTTCTTTTGATCGTTTATTTTCAACACATGGAAATTATATGTTAGTAGGGTACAGTGTCTACAATTTAATACAATGCTCCATTGTACTTTACCTGTTTATTCTTGTGGGCTATCGAGGCTTTCATCTCAATCGATGAACGAAATCTACCGGTTGCATAGGTTGATGGTTTAACAATTGCATCCTATCAATAGGTAAATTAAAGAAAATTATTAATTTTACAATTTTATTAATTTTTCCTTCTTTTTTAACATCCATTTTAATAACAAAAATAAGATATTATTTCTAAAATGGATTCATAGTTTCGGATGGTAATCCCTAAAAAATTGGACATGATCTCATTTTAAAAAAAATAAAATAAAACAAAGATTAGGTATTTTGAATATAAAAAATCCCGCATGTAGTGAAGAGTATGTATGTCGAACTTTTGTGAACACTTCCTATTAACGGCCAGAGCAGGAGCAACTCCAATAGAATGATTGAATGAATAATGGTCGGAGCACCTATGGACCTTCAATAGCAGAAACTTGAAGATGGAAAAAATGGAGCACCTTCTATCGACGGTCAGAGCAAGAGCAACTCCAAGAGAATGATTGCATGAACGGCCAGAGAACTTATGGACCTCCAAGCACAAAAGCATGAAGATGAAAGAGCAAAAGCTTGAAGATGGAAGGACTGGGAAGAGGAAAAGTTAGGATTGGGAAGAGGAAAAGTTCGTGGGAAGAGAAAATGACGAGAGGAAAAGTTGAGTGTAGGGTTAGGTTCATGGGGAAGATAAATGTGCAGTAGGTTTTAAAAGCATATTGGTACTTTTGTGTGAAACCTGGATCTCAATTTTTCCTACTTAAGCAGATAATTAAGGGAATTAACTAAGTGAAAGTTAAATCCTATGTCAAGGAAGAACAAATTGCCTCGTCAGTAGATGACAATGAGCCATATAGAAGCTGATATGAATGCTCTCGCTGGTGTATATGCTCTCGCTGGTGTGTATGCTCTCGCTGGTATCACTAGTGTGTATGTTATCGCTGGTGTTGCTGGTGTGTATATTCTCGTTGGTCTGTATGCTCTCGCTGGTATCGATGGTGTCGCTGGTGTGTATGCTCTCGCTGGTGTCGCTGCTGTGTATACTCTCGCTGATATTGATGTGTATGCTCTCCCTCTACCATATAATTATTCTCTACCAGTTGTACAGAAGATTCGTTAGTTTTTTTTTTTTTTTTTGTCCTTATTCTAAAACCTAAGTGTATATATCTATACATCACTATCCTATATTATGTGTGGGAAAAAGATTTAATATACAAAATCAAATATACAGAAAAGGGAAGAGAAATTGCTCTCCTAGATGTTCATCTTTTACTACAACTTTTTCTTCTTCAAGCTTGGCTTATACAGCTGCTAGACTTGGTATCAGAGCCCCAGGTAAGCTATGGCAAATCAACCTTCTACAAACTTTTTCTCACCTATTTTTTCTTGAGCTGCCAGTAGTGGAACCATCACAGGTCCTCCTCTAAATCAACTTCTCAACTAAGTGACATCCATCAAAATAGATAGGTCGAACTTCTTGCTTTGGCAAAATCTTGCGTGGCTAATTCTAAGAAACTACAGATTGGAAGGTTATCTAACTGGGGAAACTCCTTGCCCAGATCATTTTATTCAAGTTCCAATAGTGGTCGATCTGGTGAAAGCTCCAGTGCAGATCCAACCACTATCTCAGTCCCTAATGTCGAAATGCAATCAAATCCAGCTTATGATGCATGGATAGCAGTGAATCAACTCCTATTGGGATGGCTTTATAACTCAATGAACCAGGAGATAGCAACACAAGTGATGGGTTTTCAAACTTCCAAAGAACTCTGGGAAGCAATCCAAGAGTTGTTTGGAGTCCAATCCAGAGCTGAAACAAATTACCTCAAAAGAATGTTTCAGCAAACTCGCAAAGGCGCATTGAAAATGAGTGAGTACCTTGCTATGATGAAACGTTTTACTGATGGTCTTGCCCTTGCAGGTTCCCCCGTCTCCTCCTCTGATCTGACTTCACAAGTGTTAGCTGGTCTTGATGAAGAGTATAACCCAGTTCTAATAGCAATCCAAAGCAAAGGAACAACATGTTGGTCTGATCTGCAATCTGACCTGCTGTCATATGAGAAAAGGCTTGAGTATCAACTTACTGTCAAGATAAGAATTACCGGAATAGCTAATGTCTCACTCTCACTCAATCCACCCTTAGCCAACATTGTGCATAATCAGTCCAATCCTTCAGCACACACCCCTCGAAACTCTTCTGGATATACACAACCATCAAATTTTAGGGGTGGAAGAGATCGCAACAGGGTGTCGTGGTCGTTGGAATAATGCATCCACAACTAGACCAATCTCCCAAACTTGTGGAAAACATGGGCATACAGCTGATGTTTGCTACTTCAGATACAACAAGGAGTTCAACAACCTCAGACAACTCACAACCGTATTGAATCTACTTAACTCCCACCAAATCGAAGTCAAGAACAAAACACCTCTGTTCTTCTTAATCATTCAGTTGTAGCTTCACCTGAGTCAGTTACTGACCCCAACTGGTATGTAGACAGTGGGGCGTCCTCACACATCACCAGAAATCCAAGCTTCCTCCAATCCTCATCTGCCTACACAGGTAGTGACAAAGTAGTGGTTGGAAATGGTAAATCCCTTCCTATATCTCGCTATTGACATACAAATATACCTACTAGTTTTGGTGTTCTATCATTATTAAATATTCTTTATGTGCCTGCCATAGCTAAGAACCTGGTAAGTGTATCCAAACTTGCCAAACACAACAATATAGTGGTTGAATTTCATGCTGACTTTTGTGTGGTCAAGGACAAGGAGTCGGGAGTACCAATCCTGAAAGGCCGGCTTAAAGATGGGCTATACCAGCTAGAGGATTTCAACCAGTCTATAAATAATGCACCACTTACTTCAAGATTGTCAGATGCTCGCTTGACTGCTCCATCCAAAGAGTTCTCACGTCAGTCTGCTTTTCGAACCAGCAGAACAGTAACCAAAATTCTTCTCCACAGGCGACTTGGCCATCCATCCCCTAAAGTTTTGTCAAAAGTAATTAGTATCCGTAACTTATAAATTATTGATAATGAGAAGTCATTTTGTGAAGCTTGTCAGTTTGGAAAGTCTCATGCCTTACCTTTTTCTGACTCTCTCTCCCATGCAAACACACCTTTTGAACTAGTGTATACTGATCTATGGGGGCCAGCCCCAATGCTTTCTGCGGATGGATATAGATACTATGTGTTGTTTGTTGATGACTGTAGTCGATTTACTTGGCTATACCCGTTAAAACAGAAAAGTTACACTGCAATTGCCTTTAGACACTTTCAAACCTTTGTTCTTAATCAATTCAACAAATCCATTCACATGTTACAAATGGATGGTCGGGGTGAGTGCAAAGCAGTGTCATATTTATGTGATCAGCTTGGAATTCAAATAAGGGTCTCCTACCCCTACACTTCAACACAAAATGGTCGAGCTGAACGTAAACATCGCCATGTTGTTGAAATCGGTATTACTCTCTTAGCACGGGCTAAGATGCCACTGCACCTATGGTGGTATGCCTTTTAAACTGCTGTTTATCTTATTAACTCTCTTCCCTCTCCTATCCTTTAGGGTCACAGTCCCATGGAAGTGTTACTCGGAAGAAAATTGGACCTGCTATCTCTAAGAGTTTTTGGGTGTGCGTGTTATCCACACCTTCGTCCATACAAGCACCATAAGTTTGCCTTTCACAGCAACAAATGTGTCTATCTTGGCCCTTCCCCAATACACAAAGGTCATAGATGTCTTACTAAGGATGGGAAGGTCATCATCTCTCACCATGTCATATTTAATGAAGACAAATTTCCATTCCAAACAGGCTTTGCTAACCTTCAAATTTCTACTCCCACAAATATAGCTCCATCAATCTCCACATGGTTCTCTTTACCTCTTATCCATCTATCCTCTCCACAACCCTCACCTGAAACAAATCCCTCTATCCAACCTCAATCTCCTCACACTTTTCCTACACCAGCCACAAGTTCACCTTCCTCACATCCTAGCCCATTATTGTGTCCCTCAACTACTTCTCAATCCCCTACAGTGTCACCCTTAACAACACCTCTAATCCCTGACAGCAATCCCTACAACCTACCACTTAACCCCTCATTGGCACTCATCCAATGATCACCTGAAGGAAGGTTGGTATTTTCAAACCCAAGGCTTGGGTTGCTGAACGTATTGAATACCTTACTCAGAGTGAACCAACTTCAGTCTCTCAGGCTTTTACAGCTGCACAGTGGCAAGAAGCTATGAATGAAGAACTTGTTGCACTATAATGTACAAATACCTGGTCACTGGTACCTTCTTCACCTGATCAAACTGTTGTTGGTTGCAAATGGGTCTATCGTATTAAACGTGATGCTCAAGGACTTGTTCAATAGTATAAGGCACGTCTTGTTGCCAAAGGGTTTCATCAACACCCTGGCTTTGACTATTTTGATACATTCAGTCCTATTGTCAAGATGTCTACTTTTAGAATTGTACTTACTTTGGCAGTGTCTCTTCACTAGCCACTTCGCCAAATTGACTTCAACAATGCCTTTCTCAATGGCAAGCTGAAGGAGACTGTTTACATGTCTCAACCCCCGGGTTTTGAAAGCAAAACTCACCCACATTACGTTTGCAAGCTCATAGAGCTCTCTATGGTCTCAAGCAGGCTCCTCGTACATGGAATGATGAGCTCAAAGCATCTCTTTGTCAACTCGGCTTCAAAGTAAGCTTCCTAGACAATTCTCTATATTATATGCGTACCTCATCCTCCATCACTCTGCTGCTAGTCTATGTAGATGATTTGATACTCAACGCAGTGATCCAACTCACATCGATCATCTTGTTGCCCGACTACATACACAGTTCTCTCTCACAGATCTAGGACAGCTCAACAAATTTCTTGGTGTCCAAATCTCTTATACACCCTCCGGCCTACATTTGCATCAAGCTCAATACATAACTGAGCTTCTCTCTAAACTAAACCTCAACCATATGAAACCTTGTCCAACCCCTGTAGTATCTGGCACCTCTGTCTTTGAGCATTGGAACACCCCTTCATGACCCATTTCTATATCGTAGCACGATTGGTGCTCTCTAATACCTCACTAATACAAGACTGGACATTGCCTTCATTGTTAATAAGCTTAGCCAATTCCCCAAAGCTCCTACTGATATCCACTGGCCAGCTATCAAACGTGTGCTTAGATATCTTGCAGGGACTCTCCACTTTGGCCTAACCATCAACTGTGATACTTACCTCAATTTAACAGCCTATTCTGATGCAGATTGGGCCTTAAGTATTGATGATCGAAAATCTACAGCTGCTTATTGCCTCTATCTTGGATCGACTCTCATTTCTTGGTCATCTAAGAAACAAATGACAGTGGCTCGCTCCAGTACTGAGTCCGAGTATCGAGCTATTGCTCATGCTGCAACCGAGATCATTTGGGTGAAAAATCTGTTAACTGAGATTGGTTTCTCTCCAAAGGGTATACCTGTTCTCTAGTGTGACAACATGAGTGCAGGAGCCTTAGCTGCCAACCCTGTCTTTCATGCACGAACTAAGCATATTGAAATAGATGTGCACTTCATCCGTGACCTTGTCCTTCAAGATCAACTTCATGTTAGATATGTACCCTCTGCAGAACAATTGGCGGATTGCCTAACCAAGCCTTTACCATTTGATACATTTGTCTACCTTCGAAGCAAGCTCGGACTAAAGGACTTACCCTCTCGCTTGAGGGGGGATGTCAAGAAAGAACAAATTGCCTCGTCAGCAGATGATAAGAAGCCATGTAGAAGCTGATATGAATGCTCTCGCTGGTGTATATGCTCTCGCTGGTGTGTATGCTCTCGCTGGTGTGTATGCTCTCACTAGTATCGCTGGTGTGTATGCTATCGCTGGTGTCACTGGTGTGTATGCTCTCACTGGTGTCGCTGGGGTGTATGCTCTTGCTGGTGTCGCTGCTGTATATACTCTCACTGATGCTAATGTGTATGCTCTTCTAATAACCCCTGCCATATAATTATTCTCTACCAGCTGTACAGAAGATTCGTTAGTTATTTTTTTGTCCTTATTCTAATACCTAAGTGTATATATCTATACATCACTACCCTGTATTATGTGTGGGGTAAAGATTTCATATACGAAATCAAATATACAAAAAAGGGAAGAGAAATTGCTCTCCCAGATCTTCATCTTCTGCTGCAACTTTTTCTTCTTCAAGCTTAGCTTATACAGCTGCTCGACTGCCTATGTTAAAGAGAAGGAAACTTCTAAGTGTTGAATAGATTTTCCTTGAGTAGCTTGGAGATAAGCCTTAACTAGTGAAAATTTTGGCTAAGTGTGAAGCCAAAAGGAACCATACGTTGGGTGTTAGGAAACATTAATACATGAGATGAGGTTGAGTAAGTAGAGGTTTAAAAGAGATTAAGCATTGAAGCCAAAGGCAACCAAGTGTTTGTGAGGTAGGATGCATGTTGGCCGAAGCATTGGCAAGAGGCGTGCTTAGAGTTACTCATGCGTTGAGGCTGCATGAGCGTGACTGGAAAGAGAGAGAGAAGCTTGAACGTAAGGTGCTCGTAGGCAATCGTATAGCTTTGGGCAGCACTGAGCGATGCACTAAAGGATCGTGTAGTTTCAGGTGGCGTTAAGCGATGTGAAGAGATGTGCTACACGATCGAGCTATACAATAGGCAAAGACACTATACGATCAGTGTAAGTGCTAGACGATAAGCGTGGAAGCTAGACGATAGCGCTAGACGATAGCACTATACGATAGTGTTAAGTGTTGAGCAGGCGCTAGACGATGAGTTTAGACGCTAGACAATACGCGGGCACTAAGTGATAGACTACACGATAGGCAGAATACTAAGCAATGGGCATTGCGCGATAGACGTAAACATTAGGCGATGATGCTATGCGATGAGTGGATGCGTTAGACGATAAGGCGATGGTGCTACATGATAGAGCTAAACGATGGGCGTAACAGCTAAGCGATATGCTATGCGCAAGATCGTTGAGAGTGAGATCGTTTGTTAAACAATTGAGCTACACGATGAGGCATTGATGCTATGCGATGGACGCAGACACTAGACGATTAGAGAGAGAGATTCATTAAGCGATTGAGCTAAGCGATGATGTGCAAGAGCTGCACGATGGACTAAGCGATGGAGTGGTGCTAAGGCTTGCGTTACGCAAAGCTGATGAGCTCACTCGGACAAATGGCTATACCTAATAAAGTTTCATGCAAGTGAAGTATTATGCATGAGGAAGACAACTCAAGTAGGTTTGGCATGAGAGTAGATGAATGTCAAGGGAGTAGGTGGTGGCAAAACATGGTGCAAACACTCCAAAGTAGGAGGTGTCATGCGTTGGAGGCCTTGAGAGATCAGAAGGATTGGTTCCTTTGGCCTATAAATACCACCACAAGATGTCTCTTCAATTGATAACTAAATCCTCTTCAAAAGAATGTAAGGAAGAGTGTTAGAAGGTGGATTTGGAGAAGATCATGTGTTGATCATGAAGGTCATGCGTTGGGAGTAAGATCATGCGTTGATCATGAAGTTCCAAGAGGAGGAGATGCTGTCAAACAGTGAAATCTAGAAGTAGCATCAATTTGAGACAAGGATTTCTCCCATAATATTAGTGCATTTTGAGTTATTCCAAAGCCACCTGAAAGCTCTGAGAGTGTAGTTTTTAGGGTAGGATGCTGGAGAAGAAGTTCTGAGGTATAGGACTGGAGAGTGAGGAAAAGACAAAAGGGTCAAGTTGTCGGGTAAGCTTGGACCAGTCTTGTTGATTTGAGGATTTTGGCCAAACCATGAAGAGTTCTAAGCTAAGATTTTAAGGCAATCTTTCTGAGACATTTTAGCATGTTTGTAGAAAGAAGTATCTTGAGATAAGGCTTAGAACTATGAGTAATCTGAGCTTAAGTTAAAACTGGAATTTAGGGTTCAAAAGAGGAGCCCGAGAAGACCAAAGGAACTTCTAGAGAAAGGTTCCTACCTTACCAAGGTGAGTGATATTTTCCTTTAAGTATTAAGCATATATTTTAGAGTAAATTTTATATGTTATATTATGAATGAGTAAATAGCATGAAAATGATAATATATGATCGAGATGGTCAGGGGTCAATAGACCTAGTTCCTGAGCCCAAATGGAACCTCACGGGATGGTCAGGGGATCGAGAGGTCTAGTTCCTGAGCCTGTGGGAGGATCCTCGTATGGGATGGTCAGAGAGCTGACAAGCCTAGCTTTTGAGCCTTTGAGCGGGGAGCTATGTGCACATAGGGAACACAAGAGAATGCAAAAGAGCAAGCATTTATAATTAGTAACAGTTAACTATCTACCATGCATGTAGATAGAAGTTGAGACTAGACTCTTCAAAGCTGAGGTTTGAGTATTAACATCATATATATGATATGCTTGTTTTTATGAGTTGAAATAGACTCTAGAAGTTGCTTACCACTCACTGACCTTTGTGAAACTCATTCTTTTGTTTCATGTTTTCTTCCCAGATAGCGAAAGGTGAGGAGTTCCAATGTGGTGCTAAGGTCAAGGTCTGCAACAAGCCACAGTAACACTTCTGGGGTTTTAGAGTCATTGATGTAAACTTTGTAGTTAAGTCTTGGAGTTATACAAACGTTATATTATTATAATAAAATGGGCCTACTCAATCAATTGTTATTTATCTCCTTGACTAAAAGTTTACTGAGAGTAAAGAGGTTTAGATGGGTCGTAGGTATCACGAAAGGGTGGTATCTGTGGTCCCTCACGTCTCTCGTCGAGCTCAGGAGGTGGGCTTGGGGCGAGGTGTGACATTTTGGGTAGGTATAATTAGAGTGTATCTGGACTTTTTTCTTATCAAGCATCGTATCAATGTGATAAGGGTAGTTTGGACTTTTAAATTTTTTATTGATTGTTTTTTTATTCCGATTTGCTATTCTTATAAATGAAAAGTAGGTTTGTTAATTGTTCAAATGAAATTATGTTATTTTTCTTGTTACCTCTCCGTGTTTTCAATGAAATTATGACGGTCAAAATTTAAATAAAAATGTACATTATGTCGTAACGGCTCTTGTCTGAGTATTCGAACGGTCGGGTCGTTACAGATATACTTAAAATGAAGTGAACAATAGTACATCATCTATATATACTCAACATTAGATATATCAATTAACTAATGTAATTGATATTGAATATATATCATCTATATACTAGTGTAATGATAAAATTCATTTAAGGTATACCATATTGATATTCGTATAATGAAGTATATCATTAGATGAAAGCTATTTTAGACTTTTATCTTTTCAGTGTCTGAGTTAGGCGGGTGTTTTGTTAGATGTCCAAAATAAAAAAATAAAATAAAAAGTAAAGACACACTTCCAAAATTAGATGTCAATGTTTTAACTTCTTTTCAATTCATTTTATTTTAAAAATTAAATTCTTAAGTTCACTACTTAGATTCTTTGGTATTCATGTCTTGCCGAGCACAACTTTGATTCTCATACTAAACTACAACCATATTCTTGTGTTCATGAATTTGCAATAATCATATGTTAGCTTTAAAATTATTTAATATATATTAATAGACTAAGGGTATTTGGGACATTTACCTCTTTAATGTCTGGATTGGAATGTTGTTTTGTAAAATCGGCAAAATAAAAAAAAATAGTAAAGAGATGCTTAATTAATATTTTTTTTGTGTTACCCATGCAAAGCTCTCTTTTCTGTGCTCGATTAGTTCCGTCAAAATTCAATGTTTTGACTTTTTTTATTTCTTTTATTTTGAAAATTAAATTCATACATTAAGGTCTATTTCTTAGATATTTTTTATTTTTAGAAATTTTCTCCACTAAACAAGTACAAATAGAGTTGCAATAAATATAAATATGTATTGATAGGAGGGTATATTAGTTTTTTACTTTTTTAATGTTTGGGGCCATGTTTTGCTAAATATGAAAACTAAATAAATTAAAAAAATAGTCAATATTTTAAAAACTCCTCTCCATGGCCACAACATAAATTCTTACCACTAAACTACAACCACATGCTTATAATCATAAATTTATAATTACATGATTTTACATTTATTTAATTTATTAATAGACTAATGATATTTTGGACATTTATTCTATGTCAGGACTGGACCGGCGTTTTGCTAAATGGAAAAAAAAGTAAGGAATCCGTTGCAAAAATACAAAAATAAATAATATAGTTGTTGGTATTAAGCTATTAATGTGGTTGCTGCAATTCGAGCCTAAGTCTCCATAGCCACGTAGAATTCTTACCACTAAACTACAACCACATACTTATAATTATAAAATTACAATTACAAGATTTTAAATTTATTTAATATATTAATAGACGAATGGTGTTTTAGTTATTTACTTCATGTTAAGACTGGACCGATGTTTTGCTAAATAGGAAAAAGAAAAAAAAAAAAGTAAGGAATCCATTGCAAAATTGATTTTTTTTTCTTTTTTGCAATGCATGCAAACCTTTTTTTTGTGCTTAATTGGTTTAGTCAAGATGTTAGTGTTTTGATTTTTTTTATTTCTTTCATTTTAAAAATTAAATTCTTAAATTTAAGAGCACTTCTTTGAATTTTTTTTTTTATATCATATAGACAATATTTTAAGATCTTCTACTCTATGTTATTGAACAAAAATACAAAAAATAAAAAATATATTATTAATGATGTTGCTAGGATTTCGAGCCCAGGTCTCCATGGCCACAACACGAACCGGCGTTTTGCTAGTCTCCACAGCCACAACGTGAAATTCTTACCACTAATCTAGAACCACATATTTATAATCATAAGTTTACAATTACATGATTTTACATTTATTTAATATATTATTAAATGAATGATATTTTGGACATTTACTTTATATTAGGACTGGACTGGCGTTTTGCTATATAGGAAAAAGAAATAAAGTAAGGAATCAGTTGCAAAATTGATTTTTTTTCTTTTTTGCTATACATGCAAACCATTTTTTTTTTTTTTTTGCTTAATTGGTTTAGTCAAGATGTTAATGTTTTAATTTTTTTATTTCTTTTATTTTAAAAATTAAATTGTTATATTTAAGAGCACTTTTTTTTATTTTTTTTCTTATATCATATAGACAATATTTTAAGATTTTCTACTCTATGTTATTTAAAAAAAATATAAAAAATAAAAAATATACTATTAATGTGATTGCTAAGATTCGAGTCCAGTTTCCACGGTCTCAACATGGAATACCCACCACTAAACTACAACCACTTAATTTTAATTATAAATTTATAATTACATGATTTTACATTTATTTAATATATTAATAGATGAATGGTATTTTGGACATTTACTTCATGTCAGGACTGGACCGGTGTTTTTCTAGTCTTTACAACCACGTGTAATTCTTACCACTAAATTACAACTACATACTTTTAATCTGTTTTTACATTTTTTTAATATATTATTAAATAAATAGTATTTTGGACATTTACTTCATGTCAACACTGACATTTTGGTATATAAGAAAAAGAAAAAAAGTGAGGAATAAGTTGCAAAATTGATTTTTTTTTTCTTTTTTGCTATGCATTCAAACTTCTTTTTTTTTTTTTGCTCTTAATTGGTTTAGTCAAGATGTTAATGTTTTGTTTTTTTTTTATTTCTTTTATTTGAAAAATTAAATTCTTATATTTAAGAGCACTTCTTTGATTTTTTTTTTTTTTTTATATCATATAGACAATATTTTAAGAAGAAAAATACAAAAATAAAAAATATACTATTATTGTGGTTGTTGGGGTTTCAACCCAAGTCTCCATGGCCACAATTTGGAATTCTTACCACTAAAGAACAACCACATACTTTTAATCATAAGTTTACAATTACATGTTTTTACATTTTTTTTAATATATTATTAAACAAATGGTATTTTGGACATTTACTTCCCTTTTGCTAAATAAGAAAAAGAAAAAGGAATAAGTTGCAAAATTGATTTTTTTTTCTTTTTTGCTATGCATTCAAACTTTTTATTTTTTTGTGCTTAATTGGTTTAGTCAAGTTATTAATCTTTTAATTTTTTTAATTTCTTTTATTTTAAAAATTAAATTCTTATATTTAAGAGTACTTCTTTGATTTTTTTTCTTATATCATATAAACAATATTTTAAGATCTTCTACTCTATGTTATTGAATAAAAATACACAAAATAAAAAATATACTATTAATGTGGTTGCTGGATTCGAGGCCAGTTCTCCATGGCCACAACCTGAAATTCTTACCACTAAACTACAACCACATACTTTTAATCATAAATTTATTATTACATGATTTTACATTTTGGATATTAATAGACGAATTGCATTTTGGATATTTACTTCATGTCAAGACTAGACTGGCGTTTTACTAGTGTCCACGACTACAACATGGAATTCTTACCACAAATCTAGAACCACATACTTATAATCATAAGTTTACAATTACATGATTTTACATTTATTTAATATATTATTAAACGAATGGTATTTTGAACATTTAATTCTTGTCAGGATTGGACCGACGTTTTACAAAATAGGAAAAAAAAAAAAGTAAGGAATCAATTCCAAAATTGAGATTTTTTTTTTTTTTTTTTTTGTGCTTAATTGTTTTAGACCAGATGTTAATATTTTGATTCTTTTTATTTCTTTTATTTTAAAAATTAAATTCTTATATTGAACTGCACATCTTTGATAATACAAAAATAAATAATATGACTGTTGCTATTACGTGAAAGTCTTACCACTAAACTACAACCACGTACTTATAATCACAAGTTTACCATTACATAATTTTACATTTATTTAATATATTAATAGACGAATTGTATTTTGGACATTTACTTCATATCAAGACTGGACCGGCGTTTTGCTAGTCTCCTCTCCACTGGAATTCTTACCACTAATCTTGAACCACATACTTATAATCATAAGTTTACAATTTCTTGATTTTACATTTATTTGATATATTAATAAACGAATTGTATTTTGGACATTTACTTCGATGTATTCCTAGTCTCCATGGCCACAACATGGAATTCTTACCACTAAATTACAACCAAATAGATTAATGGTAGGATCATTCATGTCAAATTACCAAGAATAATTAACTTGTCGAATTCTAATGAGAGATTGATGATAGCTTCAAGATGACGATATCTTTAAGATGATTATAGTTTTCCTCAACCAAAACTCTGAATGCTCTTGTTGATCTCTCTCTAGTCGGATTCAAGAAAGAGTGAGTGCTTATTATTTATTGTTTTGATATATTATGGACCAAGGTCTCTTTATATACTAGTTTAATTAGGGTTCCCATAAACCCTAATTACTTTTGCCCATTAAGTCCATACTCGAGTATTAATTAAGATATTCGAATTCTAAATCATAAAAATTAGTATTACCTCTACCCCTAATTACTTTTGTCGCTAATTAATTCTAAATCATATTTTTATCTCTAGTATCTATTTCATGTTAAATAAAGAGAAAAAAATTAAAAGAGAATCACATTTTATTCTCTAATCTATTACTTGCGAATTTCTTATAAAAAAAAACCACATTTTGATCTCTAATACACCTTAAATAAAGGATTTTTTGAGGTAAATGAAATGAAATTATGATTTGAGATCTAAATATTTTATATATTTCTACAAATAACCAAATTCAACCTTTCATTTTCCTTGAGTATCTCCTCTCCCTTTTCTTTTTTTTTTTTAAACAAAATTTTGCTAACCGACTCTTTCTTTCTTTTTTTTTTTTGTTTTTTTTTTAATTTTGTTGTAAGTATTTTTTTTAAATATTTTTTTTAAATATTTTTTTTCTTTGTTTCAAGTATCTCTTCTATCTTTTATAAGAAAATATCACCGGTACTTTTTTTGTTTAACATATGTCATCTTTTTCAAAATTTGTTCACTATTCAATTTTGTTAAAACATATAGGGTTATTTAATCTAACCTTTTTAATATGCCTTTGTAGGTTTTTTCTATACACGCAAATTCTCACCTATCGAAGAAGGTGGAAAAGACCTTGCTTTTTAGCTTCAAGAAATTTCTCAAAATTCAAGCAATTTAGAGGTTGTCAAAGTGTCATAGAAGTGAGTGATTGTTTTGATACTTTTGTACTTTTTTTTTCTTCAAATTTTACTTTTTGTAAATGCAAATCAATGAGTATAGGAGTTTATAATAATTTTTACTATTTTTACATGCTTTGTTTATTTTTCCTCTTTTCAAATCTATTGTATGTACACACCAATTCATCTTTGTATCACTTTGAAATAATTTATCAAATAGAAATAAAGTTTAAAATCAAGAGGAAGATCATTATAAATCTATAAATAATAATAATAATAAGTTTCAAGAGTTTATGTCTACATAAAAAAAATTAATATTTTGGTTTAAATTAAAATTTTAAAAAATAGCATAATCAAATATTTTTTTGAAAGAAAACTTTTATAAAAAAATAGAAAACATAATATTTTCGTCTAAATTAAAGTTTAAAACTAATAAAATAATTAAATAATCACATTCAAAATAAATAAAATATAGAAAAATATAATGGTTTAATTTGAAGTTTAAAATTAAGTGCAATCAAATCTTCTAATAAACTTAGGAAGGATTATCATGATTTTTTTTAATGTTCATGTGTAGCTTCTAAATAGTGGTGGAACCAACAATTTTGTATAGGGACACTATGTAATTAGAAAAGTAAAAAAAATATTCATAGCTCCATAAATTAACTAATTTAATACATATTACAGTTGCCTCTATGAGTTTTCTTTTTTTGAAATCGATCCAAATTTCTTGAATGGAAAAATATGATTATGTGGCTGATAAGGACATTGTCGTAAATATGCTCTAAGAACTTGATCTAAATATTATCATTATATTTAGAAATTTTAATTTTTTAGATCAGGATCTGCAGTAGTTCTCTTAATCAGAATCAAAGGTATATGTTTTATATGAAGATGATGACTATATGGTTTCTATTGTTATATAAAAAGAAATATCTTTTCATCTTTATTGATATAGACCTTACAAAAGTACTATCAATAAAAAAAATTATTATCAATAAAAGTATTATGATTTATTACATAGATTTAAAAGTATGAAAATTAAAAAGATTGAGAAAAACTTAAATGTGTAAGGAGGATTCAAATCCACGACCTTATCCATCAAAATATCAAAATGCACTCCCATTACCACTGCACCATACTCAATATTTAGAATAACTAATGGTTTTAAATATATATATATATGGTTAAATATTACTTAAATTTTATATTAAAAATACATAATAAGATAACTCGAGGGGTGCCCCGGGCCCACTATAAAAATTTTGGTTTTTCCTGACAAAACTATTTCCGATGCAGAAAAAAGTGTCAGGAGAGTTCATTTTTCCAACACTTTTTTGTGGTATTGGAAAAATAATCTTCCGGCGAAAAATAGAATTGCATTGGGATAAATCGGCATTTCCGACACCATTATATTAAACCGTTGTCATAAACCACATTAGGAAAAAAGATTTGTTGGCCTCTCCCGACGCTAAAATTGCGGTGTTTGGAGATAGTGCCTATCCCAATGGTATAGATGAGACGTCGAGTTTTAAAAGAAGGTTGGAAAAAATTAATTCAAGTTATCCCAATGGTGGTTCAAACTACCGTCAGGATGACATACTTAACCTAACGGTGTTATGAGCGTTGTGAGAGGGCTAATTTAGAAAAAAAAAGTTGGAGAATTTTTTTTAGAGTTCTCCCGATGGTGGGTCAACCTACCGTTGGGAGAACATACTTAGCCTGACGGGTTTAAGAATGTTGGAGAAATTTTTATTAGAATTATCCTGATGGTAGTCGAAACTGCCGTCAAGAGAATGTACTTAGCCTGATGGTTTGAAGAGCATCGGGAAAGTCAATTTTTTTTAAAAAAAAAGATTGGAAAATTTTTATTAGAATTGTCTCGATGGTGATCGAAACGATTGTCGGGAGAACACACTTAATCTGATGGTTATACTAGCGCTGGGAGATGGTGAATTTAAATAAAAGAGTTGCTAAAATTTTATTAAGTTATCCTGATGATGGTTCAAACTACCGTCGGGAGAACATACTTAGCCCGATGATGTTACGAGCATTGGGAGAGGGTCAATTTAACAAAAAGTTTGGAAAATTTTTATTAGAGTTATCCCGACAGTTGTCCAACCAACCATCGAGAGAACGTACTCAGCCCGACGGTTTTAAGAGTATTGGAAGAGGGTCAATTAAAACCCTCATTTTTCCCTCTTCCCTTTTCAGCAGTCGCAGTCCAATTATTTCTTTCTTCTCCCCGTGTCTCTTTAGGCAGCTATCCACCGTCCGGTGTGATACTCTCCATACACTCTGTCGTCCTTGCCATCCTTGCCGTTTGGTGTGATTCTCATCATCCTTGCCCTCCATCGTCATCTGCAACCAGGTACAAAGTATAAATAGGTTGTGATTGCTAAATATGTAACGAACATGTTAAGTTTGATGAATGTCGTCATCAACATGTAGAGTATGAAAGAACTTCCACCGAATACGTGATTTCATAAAAAGTTCATCTAGTAGATAATAGATTGCAGTTTTGTTTCTTGATTTTGGTTGTTCTGTAGTTTCAGTTTTACATCTGTTGTTCTATGTTAAAGTTTTACATGTGCGATTCTATGTCCGGGCGAACTTAGAAGGTGAATTTGGTTGCGACTCGGGCTTGTAGTTTATGATCTTACTATGCTTCATGTTCGTGAAAGTGCGTATGGTTTTGGATCTCATTCTAGTTTGTTGATGTAGTAGTATATGGTAAATGAGAAGCAAATTTTGGAAAACAAATTAATAATATGAAATTCCAGATTCTCTCCCTTTTCTCCTAGCATATCCATAAATAGAATCAAAATTTTCAATCTCTATGAGTTACCGTGTTTCATCATCTAATTCATCCTCAATCTTGACACCTATAACTTTTGCAAGTAAAAAACATATTTTTATTGTTCCAATTTAATTAGAGACCTAGAGATATCAACATGTACTGTACTTGATTGTGATCCATTGGAAAAAAAATATTAAAGTATAAGATTTAATGAAAATGCTTACCCACCCACGGGTGGCCATCAAAAAATTGGACAATAGTTTAATTTCTGAAAGAAAAAAAGAGAGAAAAACTTATTCTTCCCCGAAAAAAGTAATAAAATAAACAGGTGGTCGATGGAGTTTAAAAATAACAATAATAAATTAATATTATACTTTTTAAAATAATTTCAAACTTAATATTTTAGATCTCGTTTACACTTGTTAGACTTCCTTTGATAATTAGTTGGATTTTTATGTTTTAGAAAAAGCTAATAAACATTAGTTCTACTTATGATTTTATGTTTTGTTATGAGGTATCCAAAGAATCATTAAATCTAATCATTTTCACTTGAAAAATAGCTAAGTAAATGAACTTTTACATCTATAATAACCAAAGTTTATCAATAAATTCACTACTACAGAAATTGGGTTACGTGATGTTTTTCAATGTCAAGTAAAGGGTATACTTGACACTTATAAAAGCGTCGAGTATTTAACTGACAAGTATAATGTGATAACTTAATTCTGAAAAAACGTCAAGACAAATGTTTCTTGATATAATTTTCGAGTCAAGAAAGATAATACACTTGACATTGGTGGTATGTCAAGTATATGATTATTGACATTGATTTGTATAATATATGATAATTCTTGATGTTTTTTACTTGTCAAGTGTATGACTTTTTTTTTTCAAATTAAATGCCCTAATTGATATTCTCATTTCCTGCCTTGTATTCCAACAATACAATTACATCAACTAAATAAACATTATCATTGAAGATTTATCAACTCAATATATTCTCTAAAAATTCCATATGTCCAAATTACAACAATATTTCTCTTTCACATGTACATGCACAAAATAAAATCTCAACTATTTATTTTGTATACAAAATTCAACTTTTAACAAATACAAAAGTGACAAATTGTTTAATAAGTAACCTCTCAACAAAGTACATTGTTTATTCTATACAATGAGTATTGAAGTCTAAAGATCGAGAACTAAGGGTCAGGCAAGCCATGTTTAAGTAAGTCAACCTGCAAAATAGAATAAATAGTAATAACATCAAATTTCAAAATATAGAAATAAGTGTTAAGATGCAAAAATGAAAAAACATCACGCATAAGGAAACATATGCATGATTGGCTTACATTATGCAATGGAAAAATATCATACTCAAAACTTAAAAAATATCTGCAACTTAAAGTTAGGGAGTTACTGAGATTTCATTCATTCTCTTTTGACCATATCAAGCCTCAGGAGGAACAATTATCTTTAGCTGCAAAACGAAGGAAGATGGGAGAGATTTGAGAATAATAAAGAGGAAGAAGATTCCCAACAATTCAAGCATATGCTAAAATTTAAAATAGAAGAATGCAACTAACTTTCCCCAAACTTTTAGCAAATACGACTTGATACAGTTGTAATCCTTCTATAAAGGCAATCAAAGTGCACCTTTAATAGACTAATATAGGAATCAAAGTGCACCTTTAGTAGCACAACAAGTCTAAGCGAACAGAATATGAAATGTGTTAATCTTGCTAAGAACTAATCAAATACATAGAAATTTTACCAAATCATAATAACAAATGAGTTTCCAAGAGTTGAGAATATAATTCAAAGACTTAAAATTAAATCAACTAAACTATGAAATCCAAAGTCGTACTCTAAAAGCATTTTTCAAAACTAAGTGGCTAGCAATCTTTCATAGTAAAAACCGTTAAAAATGGAATTTTTTAAATCAAATTTTATAAAAATTTTAGCAAAATTTCTCTTGAAAATTTGACAAATCACACCTGAAAAAGAAAAATACACTCCCAAAATATTTGTTTAAAATCAACAACGAACTGTGTCTCACCATACACTCTTCAACAAAATCCAAATTATCAGATTAGAGAAGACATGCAAGTTTTCATTTACAAATAATTTGAATCTAAGGCTAGCCACTCTAGTTACAAATTTGAAAAGAATATGATAGCAAAATTACAAATGCAGAAATTGCAAATAAAAAAATAAGCTTCTCCCACAAAAGTCTAGAATTATAACCTATAATCATAAATCCAAATTTAATTTCAATCCCTAGGACATAATTTCATTTACCAAAATAACCAATTAACTCCAAATAGATTGCCCAAAGTGTGGGTTGATTCAAATGCCACTTCAAAACTACCACTAAGTAATCCAACCTATGAAAAGTTCAATAATAATGGTTATGAACCCAAATTCCTACAACTATGTAATAGTTCCAAAAGAGTTTCAAGGCTTCAATACTTATCGAAACATCCAAACATCGTTAACTTTGCTAAATAGTGGCTCCAATCCTTTGAAATCTTTGAATTGAACATAAAAAAAATTGAAAATAACTCAATTATTAGATTAATACTTCAATGGGTGATAAAAAACTATTAATACTAACCTCCAAACTTACCAAAACCTTTCCAAGATCGGGCTCAAACCTATTGGACAACAACTCAACTCCTTCCAATACTTCAATCTAACACAAAAAAAGTGGCAGGTATTACTAAGTCAATATCAAAACTTATTGAGTGTTCAAAAATCTTCAAGCAAAACCATCAACACCAACTAAAATATTGTGGGCAACAATAAAACAAACGAAATATCTAATATCAAACAAGATATACCTCATATATTTATCGAAAATCTTATCGAAATCGATATCAACTTGTTAGACAGCACATTAATGTTCTCCAAACATGAATCTAAAGCCGAACACAAAGAGCATCAATCAATTTGGGTAAAAAACTTATGGATATTAAAACATTTCCAAGAAATCCACTAAAGTAATCAAAACTCACAAAACTTACTAAAACCTTACCAGAAAATACAAGATTCCAGCAAGATGGAGTATAGATATAGCAAGATAGAGTGAAGTTTGTGCTAGAACAAATCTGTTAGAAAGTTGGACCTCGACGACGGCGTGGACGACCTCAACAACGATGAGCAGATCTAGCTGGATCGACTTGACTGGCGTCGAAACTAGTAGTAAATGATTGTAGATTTGACCGCGAAACCCGAAAGGGAGAGAAACTTTAGTATCGTTGCACGTGAGTGGCCGACGGCGACGAGATCTCTCGGATCAAGCTAGAAGGAAAGTTTATTGGACGATAGCGATGAGAGAGAGGCGGTCGACGAAGCTGCTTCGCGTGAGGCAAAAGAGAGATTGGACAAGGGAGGGAGAGATTGGGCGTGAGAGAAAGATCGGGAAGGAGATTTTGGAGGCGGGCATTTGAGATAATTTTAGGGTTGCTCAAGGGCATTTAATCCTTTTACTTCTTTAAAATAATAAGTCAATTATTCTTGAGATTTTATTCTTGTCAAGTAAGAGCTTATTATACATGACACGAAAAACGTGTCAAGTTATGGTTTGCGTGAAAATATCTGAAACATTCCATCAATTTCTGGCTTTTTAATTCTTTTACTTGGCATTTTCTTTTCTAACATGTCATTACTTTATGTTTTTTCTAGAGAAACGTCAAGCAATTAAAAACTATAAGTGTCAAGTAATGTAGATTTTGTGTAGTGATTTGTATATTAAAGTGTATTGATAAGCTTATATACTTAATATCAAAGTGTATAATCAGTATATCATCTAACAATCAACTTTCAAGAATATTTATAATATATCAGCAGTGTTTCAGATATTAAACAACTTTCAAGTCTATCAACAATATATTAATTCATACAATAAAATTTTATTCTATTTTTGAAGTTGATTATGTAAATTTTGTTTAATGGATATCAATGATTTAATATACTTATATTATCTATATCAGTGAAATGATATACTTATATATCAATGTGAGTTATAACTTATTTTAGTTTTCATTTCGCGTTTTGTTATTATAGCACTGGTCCGTAAATTTTTCAAGTATATTATTAGCGTATCATTATGATGATTACCTATCTAGTTAGTATCATAATTAATTACGAATATACATCAACTATTAACATATCAACTATTCATTGTTCACTTCTAATAAGATCTCCAAAGACAAACACATTCAATTTGATTTATATCGAAGGTACATCACTTAATTGATATACTTAAAATGAAGTGTAGCAATAGTACATCATCTATATATACTCAACTTTAGATATACCAATTAATTAATGTACTTGATATTGAATATATCGTCTATATACTAGTGTAATGATAAACTTCATTTAAGGTATACCATATCGATATTTGTAAAATGAAGTATATCATTAGACGAAGGGTATTTTAGACTTTTATCTTTTCAGTGTCTGACTTGAGCGGGTGTTTTGCTAGATGTGGAAATAAAAAAAGTAAAGACATGCTTCCTAAATTTGGTGTCAATGTTTTAACTTCTTTTCTATTTATTTTTGTTCAATTAAGGAGTATTTGCTCTAAGGGTGTTTTAGTCTTTCTACGTGTTCCTACTATTTTTAGGTTTTTTCCAAATTTATTTATATATAAGCCTATGGTGTTTTGTAGTGTGACAAAAATTAGTAAAATTCTCTTATCGTAGTTTTTTCTCCATGCCGTAGGGTTTTGCATACAAACCTGGTGTTTATTTTTCATTCCCTTATTTTTCAATATGGTATCAAAACAAGGGGATAAAAACCTAGGCCCGATAGAAGAAATTCAGTCATCAATCTAGGCTTCCGTTGATTGTTACCTCAGGTCGATTCTCAACCCACACCAGCTGCTTGGAAGCCCAACCGTGCTGCATGTGCTCCAGCCACCATTCAAAGATTAGCTTGCCAGCTTCATGACCCAATAGAACTAGACCCAGCCGATCTAGACCATCGATGCACAAGTCTAGTAGCCGTCGATCGTGCTACCACTCAACGTCGAGTCGTTCGGACGTCACTTAGGGCTTGCCGATCCGTCCACCAGTGAGACTCTAACCCATCCGTCTTCAAGTTTCAGTGCCGCTCTAGCTCACCTCAACACTCTCCAAGTCGTGGCTCATTTAAGGCTTCAACCATGACACATGAAGTCACCAATCGGACAGCCTCGCGCTCAAGCTGCCAAACCTATGGGTCAGCATCCTTCTTCAGGTTCAAATAGGTGCAGCCTTCTACAACCTATGGGTCGATTGGCTATGGAGATGTAGGACCAATGGGTTTATCTTCGATTGGAATTCAACAACAGATTCCTAGTCTCCAACAACATATTGTAGCATTTAGGTCGCTTTTTGAGACCACATCTAACTCTCAGACGAATCCTAACCCATATTTATCTTCAAGTTTGCCTTTATATGCGAAAAATCCGGCAACAACTTTTCCTAATTTACCTACTGCAAACAGTTTATCTTGGTTTGTGAGGAATTCTGTAGGAATAATCACAGTAGAGAAACTAAATGGCTAGAATTATTTTTTCTGATCTCAATATGTTAAAATGGTTCTCAAGGGGCGATATAAATTCGAATATTTAACTTGCAAAATGTCATATCCCCTCCCTAGCCTTAACCCCTAAGATTGGGAAGGGAGCGTGAGGGTACACCAGTAGTAGTCCAAGACAACATTTACATTTAACATTTTCCCCCTTATCTATTAAATATTTCAACATGTTTACAATACTCTATCTAACTTTCAAACACATAGTTCAATTTCCTATATTCTTTATTACATGATCCGAGCCGTGCCCTGAGAATTTAACGAGTCCTGGTATGATGGTGGTTAGTAGACTCCTCTCTGAATGCTCCGCTTTGCTACCTGGGGGGGGATATAAGAAAACATTTGGAAGAGTATGAGCTACTAAGCCCAGTGAGTGGTTCTTTTAGAATAATAATCACTTTTCAAATCATATTTTTCGAAAATCAATCACATAATCATAATTCCAGTATAATTTATGCATGATCATGTATATATTCATTCAATCAACATCCTCCAGTTCCATGCTATACGTGGCATGCTCATATCATAGACACATTATCAATCATCACAACTTTTATGGAAACTTTCCTATAACCCACTTTTTCCGCCAATGTGCACATCGACAATTCTTTATCCCGCTAGTCATGCTTAGGTACTTGACTATATTTCTTTCCAGTCGTCACCGACTATTATTTCCTGTCGACCGAGGCCGACTATATTTTCCCGCCAAGCACCTTTTGGTAAGCATGCTAACTATGTAATCTGGGTATAATCTCAGTTTCCATAGCAATTTCACAAACAATATCATGGCAGTCATCATAACATCATAAGCATGTATTTTGCACTTACATATGCATTTATTCACATATCACAGCATAAAACTAAGTAAACATTCACCATCAGCAAGTTTTTCCACTAAAATCACCTTCAGACTACCCTCCTGTGAATTCCTCCATATCAATGGAAATTTCTCAATTAATATTTGTTACATTAATAAATAACGTTAAACTAGCCAAAATACTATTATATATCGAAAATAACAGCTTACCCTACTCAAAATTAGCCAAAATACCAAAATTAGCCTCTTTAGAGGTTATTTGGTCCAAGATATGCAGCTGGGCGTTGAGTAGTAGGCAGAGTGGGCGTGCTGTGCCGCACAGGGCTGGCGCGTTTGGGCATGCATTGCACTGGGCATGATACGCCGCATGGGGGAGGCTGCTGCGTGGGCTGGCACACGGGATGCGTCGAGCGAGGCGCACGCGGACAGACGGATGACACAGTGCTGCATGAGCATAGGGCGTGGGCTAGCTATGCGTCCGGCTGACTAGGTGCCTCACCAATGCAACCTTGTTTCTTTTGATCTCCAATCAACTTGGCAGCCTAATAACTCAAACGTCACTCTCTAAATATTCTCTCAACACACGATTTAGATGCTGGTATAAATGAATTCCCCTTGCCCAACTCCCCTATTTATAGTCATTTCAAACTCACCCCATGTTGACAACACAACTCCTATTTGTCTCACTTTGGAGCTGCAAACATTCAGTCTACCCAGCCTATCCTTAGCCTAGCCTTGAGTTGTTCTCCTTTCAGCTTGCCAGCCAAAATCCCTTTTGTTGCATGAAATCTCCTTTACCCACCTCATGCTTGGGTAATAAGACTTCAATTGCATGAAATCTCCTTTAGCCACCTCCTACTAGAATTTTGTGTGATCCTTCTTTTGCCATCTAAATCACCTAAATACCTCACATATTTCTCTACTTAAATTGTTTTAAGTCTTATATTCGTATACCCTTGGCATCCTCCCTTGAAGTTTTCCATCAATTAGCTTTACCTTTTATCCTTAACGCATAGCAACTCACCTTTCCTTCATCAAAGTCCTACTTAGCCAACACATAAGTTGGCCATCATCAACGCATAGGGTGGTTGCTCACCCTTGACGCATGGCTTGCTAGGTGTGCTTGCTCGGCCTACTAGGCATGAATGCATGGTGTGCTGCCTAGGCGCTTGCGCGTTGGCTCGGCCGCATGGCACGCTTGGCTTGCTCGCCAGCGCTTGGCAGCGTTCGGCAGTGCTCGAGGCATGGGCTAGATGCATCGATGCATGCTTGGGCAGTTTGGCTGAGGTTGCTCGGCGCATGGCTAGGCATCTGGCAGTGCTTGGCCTGCTCAATGCATGGGCTGCGCACTGTGCATGGGCACTCGACGCATGTCGCATGCCTTGCCCGTGTCCTTGCCTACCCTTGTGCCATCCAACCCTTCAAGGCATCACTTCCATTTTCCTTCCTTCAGCCACATGCCATCCACCAACAACCCTTCCAACACATCAACACAACCTCTTCCAATGCATTGGTCTCTTCCAACGCATCCCACATAACCATCTTCCTTCACCAACGCATACAACACAACATTCTATACTTAGCCAAATTTCTAAATTTTTCCCTTTATCCAAGTAATCTTTCCAAGATCTTATGGCCAATGCATAGCACTGCCTAGTCCAATACTTAGTCAATTTTTCATCAATTTAAGCTTAACTCAAAACTACTCAAGGAAAATCTATTCAACACTTAGAAATTTTCCTTCGCTTCAACATAGGATTTAACTTTTACTTAGTTAATTTCCTTAACCACCTACTTACGTAGGAATAATGAAAATCCGAGTTTCACACGAAATACCAAGACAAAACCTTGAGGACCCTCAAGAACGGGTTTGGAAGGGAAGAGACTCTCTATTCTGCTCAATGTTGATTAATAGCATGGAACCTCAAATCGTAAAGCCCTTGCTTTATTCTGTGACTGCTCAAGACATTTGGGATGCGGTCCAGAAGCTTTATTCAAAAAGAAAGAATGCCTCACGACTATATACATTGCGAAAATAGGTCCATGAATGCAAACAAGAGACCATGGACATAACCTTGTTCTTCAATAAGTTGTCTTTATTATGGCAAGAGATGAATTTATGCTGGGAAATTGTCTGGAATTGCTCATGTTGCAGTGTTCAATATTCAAAGATTGAGGAGATTGATCGTGTCTATGAATTATTTGCTTGGTTGAATTCAAAATTTGATACGGTTCGTAGTAGAATACTGGGACTGGGTCGATACTATCCTTTATGGAGGTTTGTTCTGAAGCTCGATTGGAGGAAGATAGGCCAAATGTTATGAATGTTTTGTGGTTATAGCTGTGGACTCTACTGTGTTTGGGGTAAAATCATGCAGATCAGATAATGACAAGTAGAGTGGCAAATCGCCTTCGATATGTGAGCATTGTAAGAAACCATGGCACACGGAGGATCAGTACTGGAAACTACATGGTCGACCGTCGAATGGCAAATGTCAGACTTCAAATGAAAAATCAAAGTCTGGTCGAGTCCTCGTGAGTGAAACTGCTGATGATGCCTCCCAATCTCGAGTGACCAATCCGAGTGACCTAGGTACTATTGGAATCAGTACAGTTTCTTAATCAGGTACCACTCTATTGGAATCAGTACAGTTGCTCAATCAGGTACCACTCAATCTCTTAGTCTTCTTATTGAGGGAAAAGATTCTTAGATATTGATTCAGGAGCGACCGATCTTCTGACTGGCTCATTTGATCAATTCCTCTCATACTCTCCGTGTGCTGGAAATGAGAGGATTCAAATTGTAGAACGGTTCTTTTCTCTTATTGCTGGAAAAGGTCTACTTTTCCAAGGTTGGTTTTACAAAATGTTCTGCATGTGCCCAAAGTTTTTTATAATTTGTTATCTATAAGTAAAATAACCAGGAATTTGAATTGCAGAGTTATCTTTATTGGGGATGATGCCTTAAACTCTCGTGTCCTGTAGTTTGTAAATACAGTTTTGAATAAACACTTGCGATGTATAATATATGATATTTTCTTCACTACTTGTCTTTGAACATTAGATGTTTTATTTGCTTTACCACAAACTAATAAACTAAAATCTCTGGTTGTCATTATATAACTTAAGCATGTATGTGGAGACATACAAGTAGATCATATCTTAAGTGATAACCAAAATGGTCTGTAGTATATAGATATACGAGGGAAACCTTATCCTGGTAATGCTAAGAATGCGGCCCACTTTGTAGAATAGGTACAAGTGTTGTGACTTGCTACAGATGGTCTGATCCTGATCATTCATGTGGGGATATGCGAGCGGGGGCATCCTATACAAAGAGTTTATTTAATACCTGACCACAAACTGTTAACATCTCGTTATATAAAGCCGTTCATGACTGAGACTTCACTTCACTAGGATGACTAGAGGCAACATGACCTTAATTCTAAGTGAATTGGGAACTCCTGCCTTTGAGGGCGATCTTTTGATTTGCATGGGTTCAAGTGGCCTGATCGCCGACTGAAGCCTACCACTTTGGGGATTCGTCTAATTTGGGAGCTGGAAACTTAGCTACACAAGATGGAATTCACTCCTTCCCTAAAGTAGGGGTAAGTAGATAGATTACTTCCTTAAGGGCTGATCCCGGGGCTTGAACAATATGGTGCAACACACCTTCTCCTGGCCCGAGAGGTTTCCACACATAGTAGAACCATGTGGTATTGTTCATTAGAGAGATCAGTGGTACTTAAAGGGTTAGATGTCACTACAGGGGCACGGTAAATTGGCCCAGATGTACTTACGAGTATCTATGAAGGGTTATCTACTGTTGATTGGTTATATTTGATGGACACAAAAATATATCTGTGATAAGAAGATTTCAGCTGTCGGTCTTTAGTGGAATGCCTGGCATTTAACGGATGGTAGATTTTGTGGCTAAAAAGCTTAGTCAACTATTCACGTACCATTGGAGCTTCGAGCCATAGATCCATAAGGTTCTCTTGGTAGCTCAATGATTCAAGTTGAGAATCAGTTCTTGGGTCAATTTGAAATGTTCAAATTAACAAGAGGGAGTTCGATTGTATATGATATGATTGAACTGGTTATATAAAATATGATTGACTTTATGTATGAGATACATTAATTGGAGGAAAATGGATATAAATATGATTTATATCTAGTGAAGGAGAAAACACTATAGTTTATATGTGATATTAAACTATAGGTTAATGAATATAATATGATTGTATTTATTATTTTTAATTGGACAATTATAGGATAATTGTGTCGTGTTTTCTCCGTAACCGTGTGTTAGTGGGAGGTTTCAATCAGTTTTCGTAACTGAAGTATAAAATGAATATCGTTTTCATTTTGCAAAAAATCGATCATTCGCTCAAGCAAAGTGTATACTGCCTATCACTTAGCTAACCGAGAGACTATACGATAGCCCAAAGTTGCTTCATGATCATATACACACATGCCTTTTTCTAAATGATCGCTTAAGTTTTTCTAAACGATCGTCTAGCGCCCGAGCGATTGCTAAACGATCGTCTATATGATCTCTGCCTATTTCCTACACGATCGTGTACTTTCTTCTAAACGAACAAGAATTGTTTATACGATAGACTTGCCCTTCTCCCACTTGCTTGGTCTTTGTATACGATTTTCATATCCTCCTGCCCTCTACCAAATTCCAACAGAGCCCACACTTTGGATTCTCACACCGAGAATACCCAGGGTTTTAAGTGGTAGTGTTATCCCCATTGTTGCGTTGTTCGTGTGAAGGCCATTCGTGAGACACAATCAAGTGTGTTGGTGGACAATTGCTTGGACGTTCTAGCGAGAGCGATAGAAGCAGTCCCTGTTCGAGAGAACAAGTTTTGCTGAAGGAGAGTCTTCAACTAGTATGTATTCATTCTCTTGTTATTTATTGTTCTAAGCATGCCAGTAATTTGTAGTATATTGCATATTTGTTCTGTTAGAATGTAAATACGATAATTCTATCACAATGTATTTGGAATAATTCGCTTCCATGCAGAGGTATTCTTGTATAAGAGTTCCTTCAATTGGTATCAAAGCTAGGTTCTGATATTCCAAATTCATTGCTACAAAGAGTTGCATTTACATTCTCGGTGGGTAAAAGCATGTTTAACCATTAAATCGTTTGTGGATGTGTAGATTAATGGAGTTTCTGGGATGAAGCCTCTGGATTATTTAAATTCTTTTACATTTGAATTTAATTATAAGGTCCCTTGCATTATTGGGCATATTAACTGCTTTCGAGTTTGTAATTTCAAAGACTTTGAGTCTGTGAGTCGTTCGTGAAGAAGCTTTATAGCAAGGGTTACTGTTATTCGAGGATGAAGATGACCAAGTGTTGGTCGAATCGTGTAAACAATGGGGTAGACGATCATTGAGTATCAGGTACTTGGGAACTAGTTTTACATGTGCACACTAGACAATCGTGTAGCTCAGTAAACTTCATCACTTAGTTATTGACTACATGATCGCAGAGTAAATTGTTTACTTAATCGCGTGTTAAGTATCGTCTAGACGATTGGGCTTCGTAGCTTCGTTGTCGTCTAAACGATCATTTAGCACCAGTGTGTTTATGTCTTGTACGCTAAACGATCGTATACCTGCCTGTGTTTACTAAACTATGGGAAGCTTCGCCCGACAGTTTAAGATGGATTTGCCCGTCAACCGGTTTGCTCGATTGAAAATGTAATAGATAGAGTTTTTTCTTTCCGGTTTTGAGGTGTTTCATCCCACTCCATTAATCTTTGTGAATGTACATAGGATGTATGTTTATTTATATGTCATATGGTATACCATATAGAAGAAATCGAACCTAAGGTTATGCATTGATTATGCATCATCTCTTTATTATAAGTGTTATGATTTAGAGAAGCATGATTTAAATTACGTAAGAGCATGCTCATGCATCATATAATATAAGAGTTATATTTATGCATTCATAAAGCATTGACATCCATCATCTTTATATTATAAGTGTTATAGTATAAGGGTGTATGGAAAGCAAGTGTGCTAGGTTCATTACTTGTATATAAAAGTTATGTATTGTAATGAACGGACATTGCATGAAGCATGACACATAAGTTAAATTTATAAGTGTTATAAATACCTAGTTGTGTGGCAATGTATGGTTTTAGTTGTTTCTTTTATAATGGTTATAAGGTAATTAGAACTAAAATCAATAAGGAAGACATGCATGCGAACTTAGATTTAAATCATGGTTTTAAAAATGTTTTAATACTTGGATGAGATAGACCTAAGATCACAGTTGTAATATGATTGAAAACTTAGGCTTTAATCTTTTCATCAATTTAATAGGATTAAATTGACTAATAAAAGGTTAAAGTGTAACAAATCTATCTATAAGGGACCTTTTGTCTAATGCGAGTTCTATCTAGGCTGGGGTATTTAAGATGACAAAAATTGAACATCTCTACCTGGAAAGGTGAATTAGATAGATTTGATGGATGCATGAAAGGTTAAAGATAGTCCATTAAAGAGTTTAATGTGACTACTTGAACTTATTTCATTTTAAAGACAAAAGTTGTTTTTGAGCGGATTAAAATGACTTAGACTAAAATTAGTAGCCGAATTGTCTAGGTTAATGAACCCCTAGGTAGAACATTCAGTGGGAGGTACTTGGGGAATCTAATGCTTCATTTAAACCTCACGTTTTTCCCTTTATTGTCCACACCGTGAGATCTAACCTCGACCTCATGGCATCCTAGGAGTGTTCCCCTAAACGATGGTGTTTGGGTAGGTCAATATCAAGGTGGATGGAGAGAATGTTCATAGTAAGTGGGAGCGGGACATGCGACAACATATCCCACAGTCTCTCTCGTTAGGTTGAATAAAGTTTCCACGCATCGCCTCAAGGCATCCTGGGAGTGTCCCCCTATAAGATGGCAGTTTTGCACATTTCTTTATTTGATCTCCTGTATAGGATAAGGTTACTTAGTCTCTTGTCCTAATCTGCTTTTTCCTCACAGTGGGCACATTAGGGCAGGACTCTAGGGCCGAAAACGAGGGGTTACACTTACGTGGAATTGTTAAGGGTTAACAGATCTGGACCAAACAAATGGTGGCTGTTAGGTTTAGTTTCAAGAGTTGGTTTTGCCTAATGGTTGAGAATGTCTCATCTTAGTGAATGGGCATCTGATCACCCCACCCAGCTGCTGAGGTGGCATAGTGACAGGTGAGAACAATAACAACAGAAGCAGCGGGTGACGTTTGTCTTGCCTTGCTGGGGCATCATTGGAAAATAGAAGTCTTATCACTTAGGGTACTTACTAACTGTTTTGCTAAAACTAATTGGTGTTAAAATGTGGTTTAAGCAAAGACTTATAAAAGTTTGTTCATTTTTCAGTAATGATTTTAAATAGCTACAACCACTATTGCTTTGCTAAGCATTGAAAAATTAACTGGCGACAATTACACTAGTTGGAAACATATGATCACAACAATATTCATCATCGAGGATCTTATGTTCACCCTTGCGGATGAGCGTCCTCCTATACCAGCTCCTAACGTCGCTCGAAATATTTTGGAGGAGTATGAAGGATGGACACTGGCCAGTCTTAGCGACATGTTGGCCAAGAAGTATGAGCCAATGGTCTCAGCATGTGAGATCGTGGAGTCTTTGTGGGGGATGTCCGACAACCGTTTGGACAGCTCATGCACGAGGCTCTTAAATACATCTTCAACTCTAAAATGGAGGAAGACAACTCTATTTGTGAACATGTGCTTAACATGATGATCCACTTCAATGTGGCAGAGATAAATGGGTCTAGGATCGATGAGGGTAGTAAGGTTAGCATAATCATGCATTGATTACCGGAAAGCTTACTCCACTTTATTAGCAATGTGATTCTTAACAAAGTGGACTATACCCTTACAACTCTCCTCAACGAGTTGCAAACCTATCACTCCTTAATGAAAAGTAAGGAGAAGAGGGGAGGTGAGGCAAATATTGCCTCGTCTTAAAAGATGTTCCATCAAGGTTCGACCTCAGGGACTAAGTCTCCACCTTCTACATCTAACAGTGGAAAGTGGAAGGAGAAGAAGGGTGGTAAGGGGAAAGGGAAGGCGCCACCTGCTAACCCGCCACCTGTCGCCCAGTGGAATAGGCGTCCGACGCCAATTTACAAGGGAAAGTGTTTCCATTGCAACCAAGACGGACACTGGAAGTGGAATTGTCTTTGCTGGCTTAAGGAAAAGAAGGCAGTCAAGGCTAAAGCCAAGGCGAATAAAGGTAAATATGATTTACTGGTGTTAGAAACTTGTTTAGAGGAGAATGATGATTTTGCCTGGATTATTGATTCGAGCGCCACTAATCATGTTTGTTCTTCTTTTCGGGGGATTAGAACCTGGCGACAGCTGGAGGCTGGTGAAATGATGATGCGAGTAGGCACTGGACACATGGTCTCAGCTGTGGCAGTGGGAGGAATCCAATTGACTTTACAGAATAGATTTCTTGTTTTAAAAGATGTATTTGTAGTTCCTGAGTTGAAAAGGAACTTAATTTATGTAAAATTCTTGTTACAATATAAATATTCTCTTTAGTTTAATGTGGATAAAATGTTTATTCATAAAGATTGAGTAGAAATTTATATAGCAAAACGTGAAAATAACTTATATGTGCTAAAACCGTTGGCATTAAGTTCCCTCCATAACATTAAGAAGTTTAAAAATGTCGTAACTCAAACTAAACATCAACGTGTTTCTCCAAAAGAAAATGCCCAACTTTGGGATCTTCGATTAGGGCACATCAATCATAATAGGGTTGAGATGTTAGTGAAGAATGGCTTTCTAAGTGAGTTAGAAGAAAATTCTTTACCGATGTGCGAATCTTGCTTTGAGGGTAAGATGACTAAAAGACCTTTTACTGGAAAAGGTTATCAAGCCAAAGAACATCTAGAGTTAGTACATTATGACCTTTGTGGTCTTATGAATGTATGAGCCAGGGGAGGCTATGATTATTTTATCAGTTTTACTGATGATTACTCTAGGTATAGGTATGTTTATCTGATGCAACGGAAGTCTGAATCTTTTGAAAAGTTTAGAGAGTTCAAGGCTGAAGTTGAAAACTCATTGGATAGACATATTAGGACACTTCGATTGGATCGAGGTGGAGAGTTGTTGGATTCGAGGTTCCAAGACTATTTGATAGAACTTGGAATCGTTTTCCAACTCTCAGCGCTGGGTACACCTTAGCAGAATGGTGTAGCGGAGAGGAGAAACATAACCTTGTTGGATATGGTTCGTTCGGTGATGAGCTATGCTTCCTTACGGGACTCATTTTGGGGTTTTTTAGTGGAGACTGCGGTATATATACTCAACTGTGTTCCTTTCAAGAGTGTTGTGAGAACACCTCTGAAGTTGTGGAACGGGCATAAAGCTAGTTTACGTCACTTCCTCATATGAGGTTGCCCAACACATGTGCTTGAGGCTAATCCAAAGAAATTGGAACCACGGTTGAAGTTATGCCTTTTTATAGGCTACCCCAAAGGTACACGAGGGGGTTACTTTTATGATCCTTCGGAAAACAGATTGTTTGTTTCCATGAATGCTACTTTCCTTGAGAAGGATCATATTAGGGAGCATCGTCCATGTAGTAAAGTCGTGTTACGTGAGAACGCTACTTTCCTTGAGAAGGATCATATTAGGGAGCATCTTCCACGTAGTAAAGTCGTGTTACGTGAGCTTTCCAACGGAACTACTGAAACTTCAACAAGAGTTGTTGAAGGGTCTGCTTCATCAGCATGAGTTATTGATGATAGTTCATTTGGTAGGTCGGTTCCACCTCAAGAGTTGAGGGAACCTCGACGCAATTAGGGGTTGTAAACCCACCCGTTCGCTATCTAGGTTTCACGAAAATCCTGGCTATAGTACCTGATGGCGACATTGAGGATCCGTTGTCTTATCAAAAGGCAATGGAGGATGTTGACCGGGATGAATGGGTTAAAGCCATGGATCTCGAGATGGAGTCGATGTACTTCAAGTGTGTGATCTTGTAGATCAGCTTGATGGGGTAAGACCTATAGGTTATAAGTGGATCTATAAAAGGAAATGGTGTGCCGATGAGAAGGGGCAAACCTTCAAGGCTCGACTTGTGGCAAAGGGTTATACCCAGGTGGAGGGAGTCGAATATGAGGAGACTTTCTCACCTGTTGCCATGTTGAAGTTGATTGGCATCTTTCTGTCCATTGCCACTTATTATGATTATGAGATCTGGCAAATGGATGTCAAGAGCAAATATTTTCCAAGTTGAATCGGTCTATTTATGGGCTGAAATAGGCATCTCGATCTTGGAATATTTGGTTTGATACTACGATCAAATTGTACGACTATGACCAAAATGTTGATGATCCTTGTGTCTACAAGAAGATCGTCAATGATTTAGTAGTTTTCTTAGTGTTTATGTAGACGATATCCTACTCATTGGAAATGATGTAGGTCTACTGACTGCAGTTAAGAACTAGCTAGTGACCCAATTCCAAATAAAAGATTTAGAAGAGGCTATGTTTGTTATGGGAATACAAATATTTTGGGATCGTAAGAACAAAGTGCTTGTGCTGTCTCAGGCATCGTACATTGATAAGATGTTGCTCAAGTACTCGATGCAGGACTCCAAAAGGGGCCTACTGCCATTCAGGCATGGAGTTACATTTTCTAAGGTAACGTGTCCAAGACGCTGATGACATGCAGAAATGCATGTCATCTTAGGCATTTTACATAGAATCATGAAGGTTGTTAAGCAGAATATGCGACAATTGTGCTAGGAATTTATGAGAAAAAGAGTTTGCGTTGATCAACATGATGAATCTCAGCTAACCCATTATTTTGAGTTAATTATGCGTTCAATGTTCTATTTTTGTAGCTAATGCAGGAAATGATTGCAAATGCGGAAACTGGACCACCACATAGATGATCACATGCGAAGAAACACTCCATCGCAAAGGTAAACGCATGGATGTTGTGGTAATCAGCCGTATGTGTCCATCGCATGGGAGTTGTGCTCGTCAAGCGATTGCGGTCATCATGTAGAGTTGCAGTGTTAAGCGAATGCGGCCATTGTATGTTTGCGGCTATGCGACAACATATTCTAATGGGATCAATGCAAGGTAGGTGGAATGAACACATTAGCATATCTACCTCGAGAAAATCCAAAGATGATGCTGACATTTCACCTACCGCGTCGTTAATGGCAGAGGTTCAGAAAGGACTAATGCACCGAACACCAGACTTAGAGAAGTCCAATTAATGCTATCGGCAATCCAAACTCTATAAATAGAAGTCGATGAGCAAAATTCTAGGTCATCAGAGGACGATCCTTGTGAACCGGGGATTTTCCTTGCGATCCAGAAAAACTGCGTGAGAAGATGGCTGAGAGTTCTTCACCTCCTTCATCCATTCCGAGTGACGACCAAAGCTAGATCTCGAGAGAATTAGCTTTTTCAAACATCCATGGCACCACCGGCAGCCTTGACGCACATCCGCTAGAAGCAAAGTTTTGCTTCCAGCCGGTTCTTTCTTTTTTCCTTTCTTTTCCTAAAGTGTATTGTATGACATTTTGAATTAAGAAATTAATACAATGTGTTTTCAATGCATTTCTCTATTCCTTCGACTCCATCTCCATCTTCTTTGCTTAGCATCTTTACTTTCATTGCAACACTTAGTGAGATTGCTTGGGTATTGCATACTTAGTCATGTGGATTAGGGATATGAACCAAGTAGCAAACTACCGAGAGGTATGCGTTGCGTGAGTGTGTGCGTAATCTTATTTGCTTAGTTTGAAGCCGCGGCAACGCCTGTCTATAGGCTAACGTAATGCTTGTCTATGAGTAAAGTCAACAACAACCATCTGCCTTGGAGGGTAAGTGATTGATCGTATTAAGCAATGTTTGCGTTGTTCACTAGAGATAGGAATAAGCTTAGGTCAGCTAAGTTCATGCGATTACCTTGTTCTATAAGCGCATCATTCATCATTTAGGCATACTTGAGAGAGTAGTCTAAAACCTAAATCTAAGACTCGAGAGAGCAGATTGGAACGCATAGCAAGAATGGAGATCTTAGAGATAAGCTCTGCTTGCTTCACACAGCGTATGCACCCTACAGAATGGATTTGCATGAGTCTAGGAAGTAGGATAAGTGGTTATGCGGTAGCACGCTCATGCGGTGAGAGCTAGTAAGCGGGTTATGGAGGTCTAGACAGGCATAGGTTTCTCAGCAATATTGCAAATACATCGTATATGTCCTAAAGTTAGGTTCACGTGTGTGTAGCATGATTGCATGGATTGCATTGACTAAGGTTGCCTTTGCGATCACTCTTAAGTTTTGCAATGAAAACTTCTCCACATTTTATCTATTTTCCCACACATTTATTTCATGTCAAGGTTTGTCGCATCTCTACCTTTCATGCATATTCTCATTGCGTTTTCTGTTAGATAGAAGTAGGAGTAGGATTACCTTAGCAACATCCCCTTCATTCTTTTATTTAAACCGTCGCATGCACATCACTGCAAACATATAGCTACAAGTCCCTGTGTTCGACCCCGGATTACCCGAGAAACTTGCGTTCATGTTATACTTGGCGTGAGCGCAAGAAAACTTGTGGCAGGACACATGGTCATCGCATACATTTGTTGGTGCATTTTCATTCCAACGCATGACCATCGACGCATGACTATCAATGCATATCTTAGGAACATGCATCGCATAACGCATCCACGGGGACTTGGCAGCTAAATGTTTGTTAAGTTTTGTGTCTTTGCGAGCAAACTTTTTATCTTGGGAGTATTGCAGCTTGTGCGACCAGGTTGCAAACAACATTGAAGTGCAGGCGATGCGTTGAAAGCCAATGTTAGACCCAAGGTAGGAGGGAAATCAGTCGCAGAAAAGCTGAAGTTAACTCTAAGCACATGGTAGCCAACATGCGCCCAAAAATTGCCGGAAGTTCCAATGGTTAGGGCAACTTGACTCAAGCAGTTGAGAGCCATCTCCTGCATGGAAGACTCCTTGCGGTGACAACACTCTTATTTTTCCATGGACGTCTTCTACTCTATCTTTACTTTGTTTTCTTAGTATAAGTTATTTTTATCTTTATTGTTATTTTGGATATATGGCTGCTTCCTTGGTTGTGGTACGTTTGCTCTTGTAGGTTCAACAATAAATCTCCTCGGCTCGTAGTTCAACAGAAGAATTCCTTTCACCCTTCAACGCATGGCTTCAATTGTGTGGATTCCAACGTATGAACGCACGTGTTGTTCCGCCTAAGGTCTTTTCTTGTTATCTTGTATGCCTTATCCTTTTGAAATTCTCTTTTTCCTGATTGCGTTGTTTTGCGATATTTCTATGATGGTACATATAATTCACTGTATCTTCTAACTAACCAACATAAGGCGCTCTTTACTTTTATTAGCTTCTTCAAACTTTGAAAGTCTTAAGTTTTATTTTGCGCAAACCTTTGTTCAAACATTTATTATCGCATACTTGAAATTTTGTTTTTAGCTTTGCGGTGAGAACACTGCAAACCTCTAAGTTTGGGGGTGGTAGCGGTCTCGGAGAATTGCGTTCATTATATTGCGATAAAAAAAAGTTGAAGTGAGACTTTGAGAATAATAACTCCACTGTCAGCATAATGGGGAAACCCATGTTGATAAGAGTTAAGCTGTGAAAGGCACTTGCTCGAAGTTGGATGTCTGCAAGACACACGTTGAGGCAAGCCAAAACGAAGGCAAGTCGCCAGGATCAGCGCATTAGCGCAACTACTCTGTCCGGCACAAGCTAAAACAAACGAGACAAGAGTTGAGTTGAATATGGAATG
Organism: Benincasa hispida; assembly: GCF_009727055.1. Lineage (NCBI taxonomy): Eukaryota > Viridiplantae > Streptophyta > Magnoliopsida > Cucurbitales > Cucurbitaceae > Benincasa > Benincasa hispida. Next base: position 13,712,098 of record NC_052355.1, on the reverse strand, counting down.
CAACTAAAGTTGGATGCTCGCATGACACATGTGAGGGTAAGCCAAAACGAAGGGCGTAACCAAGTTCAACGCCACATTTGAATAAGTCATCGCAAAGTTTTGAAGTATTTTTTACGAATGCATTCTCAAAAGCTAAACGCAAAATTGCGGTGAATGAATAAAAGTTTTTGAACAAAGGCTTGTTGGATCTAAACATAGAAAATTTTTTTTTGAAGAAGCAGCCAAAGTGGAGGAGAACATTGCAGTGATGGTCAAAGGTGTGTGTAAATTATATTCTGAGAAGTTGGTCATCCCAAAGGAAAGCATGAAGGTGAGTTAGAATTTCTTGAGTATAACGCATGCTTGAGGACAAGCATGATTTTAAGTTTGGGGGTGTGATGGCATGCAGAAATGCATGTCATCTTAGACCTTTTACTTCTGTCTCTTATACACATCTAGATGTGTATAAGAGACAGGTGTGATGGCATGCAGAAATGCATGTCATCTTAGACCTTTTACTTAGAATCATGAAGGTTGTTAAGCAGAATATGCGGCAATTGTGCTAGGATTTCATGAGAAAAAGAGTTTGCATCGATCAACATGATGAATCTCAGTTAACCCGTTATTTTGCATTAATTATGCATTCAATGTTCTACAGCTAATGCAGGAAATGAACGCAAACGCGAAAATGGGACCATCGCATAGACGATCGCATGCGGAAAAACACTCAATTGCAAAGGCAAATACATCGATCAACACATGGATGTTGTGGTAATCAGCCGTATGCGTCCATCATATGGGAGTTGCGCTTGTCAAGCGATTGCGGTATCATGTAGAGTAGTAGTGTTAAGCGAATGCGGCTATTAAATGATTGCGGCTACGCGAAAATGCATTCTAATGGGATCAACGCGCGGTAGGTAAAATGTCAGCATCAGACGCCTCAAGAGGTTGAAGAGATGAAACGGGTTCCATATGCAACTACCGTTGGCAGTTTATTATATGCGATGCTCTATACTAGGCTCGACATCTGTTATCCCATGGGAATAGTCAGTAGGTATCAGTCTAACCCAGGCCAGGGTCACTGGACCGCAGTTAAGAACATCTTCAAGTATCTTCGAAGAACGAGGGACTATATGCTCGTGTATGGAACTAGGGATTTGATCCTTACTTAATACACAGATTTTGACTTTCAGATTGATAAGGACTCTCGTAAGTCCACTTCAGGGTCATTTTTTACTCTTAATGGAGAAGTAGTAGTATGAAAAAGCACTAAGCAAGGGTGCATCCCGACTCCACGATGGAGGTCGAGTACGCAGCGGCTTGCGAAGCTGCTAAGGAGGTCGTTTGGCTCAGAAAGTTCCTGATAGAATTGGAAGTGGTTCCAGACTTGTCTAGGCCCATCACCCTCTATTGTGACAATAGTGGTGCTGTGGCAAACTCCAAGCAGCCCAGGAGACACCGGCGCGGCAAACACAGAGCGGAAGTATCATCTGATCCACAAGATAGTGCATCGAGGGGACGTGATTGTCATGAAGATCGCTTCAAAGCATAATGTTGCTAACCTGTTTACGAAGGCTCTCACACCTACAGTGTTTGAGGGTTACTTTCAGAGCATGGGTCTACAAAACCACCTGCGGCTTGACTAGGGCAAGTGGGAGATATTTTTGTACTGGGCCTTAGTGCCCTAGTTTATTGTTTTGTACTAGTTGTATGTACATCCCACTCGCTTTAGGACAAGTGGGAGATTGTTGGGATGATGCCCTAAACTCTCGTATCCTGAAGTTTGTAAACACAATTGTGAAAAAACGTTTGTGATGTATAATATATGATATTTTCTTCACTACTTATCTTCGAACATTAGATGTTTTATTTATTTTACCACAACTAATAAACTAAAATCCCTGGTTTTCATTATGTAACTTAAACTTGTATGTGGAGACATATAAGTGGATCATGTATTAAGTGATAACCAAAATGGTCTGTAGTATATGGATATAGGAGAGAAACCTTATCCTAGTAACACTATGGATGCGGCCCGCTTTGTAGAATAGTTACAAGTGTTGTGACTTACTACAAATGACTGATCCTGATCATTCATGTGGGGACATATGAGTGGAGGCGTCTTATAAAAAGAGTTTGTATAAAACTTGACCATGAAGTGTTAACGTCTCGTTATGTAACGCCGTTCATGACAGAGACTTCACATCACTAGGATGACCATAGGTAACATGACCTCAATCCTGAGTGAGTTGGGAACTCCTTCCTTTGAGGGCCGTCCTTTGATTTGCCTGGGTGCGAGTGGCTTGATCGCCGACACAAACCTATCACTTTGAGGATTCGTCTGATTTGAGAGTTGGGAAATTAGTTACACAAGTTGGAATTCACTCCTTTCCTGAAGTAAGGGTAAGTAGATAGATTGCATCCTTAAGGGTTGATCTCGAGGCTTGAACAATATGGCACCACACATCTTCTCATGGCCTGAGAGATGTCCACAAATAGTAGGACTATGTTGTACTTAAGTGGTACTTAAGAAGTTAGATGTAACTACGGAGACAAAACGGTAAATTGACCCAGCTGTACTTACAAGTATCTGTGAAGGGTTATCGTACTGTTGATTGGCTATATCCGATGGACATAGAAATATATCTATGGTAAGAAGAGTTCAGCTGTCGGTCTTTAGTGGAATGCCTGGTAGTTAAGAAATGGTGGATCTCGTGGCTAAAGAGTTTAGTCAGCTATTCACGTATTGTTGGAGCTTCGAGCCATAGGTCCATAAGGTCCTCTTGGTAGCTCAATGGATTCAAGTTGAGAATCAATTTTTGGGTTAGTTTGAAATGTTTAAATTGACAAGAGGGAATTTGATTGTATATGATATGATTACTCTGGTTAATTATATGTGATAGGATTGACTTTATGTATGAGATACATTAATTGGAGGAAAATGGATATAAATATGATTTATATCTAGTGGAGGAGAAAACACTATGGTTTATATGTGATATTAATCTATAGGTTAATGAATATGATATGATTATATTTGTTATTTTTAATTGGACAATTATGGGATAATTGTGCCCTGTTTTCTCTGTAACCGTGTGTTAGTGGGAGGTTTCAATCATTTTACATAACTGAAGAAGAAAATAAAAAAATTTTCATTTTGTAAAAATTTGGTCATTCGCTCAAGCAAAGTGTATACTGCCTATCGCTTAGCTAACCGAGACACTGTAGGATAGCTCAAAGTTGCTTCACGATCAAATACACATATGCGTTTTTCTAAATGATCGTCTTGTGCCCGAGCGATTACTAAACGATCATCTATACGATCGTTGCCTATTACCTACACGATCGTGTACTTTCTTCTAAACAATCAAGCATTGTCTATATTATAGACCTGCCTTCTCCTACTTGCTTGGTTGTTGTATATGATCTTCATATCTTCCTTCCCTTTACCAAATTCCAACAGAGCGCACACTTTGGATTCTCACACTGAGAATACCGAGGGTTCTAAGTGGTGGTGTAATCCCCATTGTTGCGATGTTCATGTGAAGGCCATTCGTGAGTAGAGGATCGGGTGTGTTGGTGGATGATTGCTTGGACATTCTAGCGAGAGCGAGAGAAGCAGTCCCTGTTCGAGAGAACGAGTTTTGCTGAATGAAAGTCTTCAACAAGTATGTATTCGTTTTCTTGGTATTTATTGTTATAAGCATGCTGGTAATTTGTAGTATATTGCATATCCATTCTGTTAGAATGTGAATGCAATAATTCTGTCACAATATATTTGGAACGATCTGCTTCCACTCAGAGGTACTCTTGTATAAGATTTTCTTCAATCTTCTCACCTGATGATGTTTCATTTTAGGACTTGAGCTCGGGGACGACGATTGGCACTGCCTGACATGATAGGGGCCTCTATTTCATTTTTGAGGATACTACCTCTAGTAGTTCGTCTAAAACTAGTTTGTTATCTTTATTTATAATTTCTGAAAAAGACTATTTGTTATGGTATTTTTGCCATTGTCATCTGAACTTTCAATATATGAAATATTTGTTTCCTCATTTATTTTCGAATGTGGATATTTCCTCTGTCTTGTGATATCTGTATACGTGCCAAATAGCCCAGGGTTACCTTTCCCTTTCAACACTATAAACCTTCTCAATCTTTCCATTTGGTTCATAGTGATGTTTAGGGCCCATCGAACATTTCTACCTTGTCCGACAAGCGATGGTTTGTCACCTTTATTGACGACCACACCTGTTTTACATGGGTGTTTCTTCTTGCTGATAAGTAAGAAGTGTCGTCTGTTTTCCAACAGTTCTATACTACGATTGAAACCCAGTTCAATCCTAGGATTGTTATTCTTCGAAGTGATAATGGGCAAGAGTTTGTTAACAACACTCTTCGTGAGTTCTTGAATTCAAAAGAAATTATTCATCAAAACTCGTGCGCCTATACTCCTTAGCAAAACAGAGTAGCTGAATGGAAAAATTTCCATCTTATAAAAGTTGCTCGATTGCTCATGCTTTCTGCATCCCTTCTCTCGTACCTTTAGGGGGACACTATTCTCATTGCGGTTCACCTCATCAATCGTATGCCATCCCTTGTTCTTAAGTTCCAAACACCTCTTGAGTGTTTTATAGAATTTTTCATGTCTACACGTCTCTTTCTAGATATCCCTCTTCGTGTGTCGAGTGTACTATCTTTGTTCATAACCACGGTCCTCACCAAACAAAATTTGCTTCTCGTGCTCAGAAGTATGTTTTTGTGGGGTATCCTCTTCACTAGTGGGGCTATAAGTGTTTTCATCCATCTTCAAGGAAGTATTTTGTCACTATGGATGTTACGTTTCTAGAGGATTAACCCTTTTTTCCTGTTAGTCCTCTTCAGGGGGAGAACATTAGCGAAGAGGCTAATTCATCTACCTATTCTATTCTTATAAACTTCGAGACTACTTCTGATACAAACCCTGTCCCTCCTGAGTGACCTTGTCCTTCCTATAAAACAAGTACCCTGGATAACATACTACAAGAAGAATTTTAGAAAGGAAATAGCGACACTTATTGCTTCACCATGAACTGCCTAAGAATTAAAACTGATACCTGCCCAAGTTTAAAAATCAGAACTGGTACCTGCTATAGTTCAAACAGGGATGACTTGATGTAAAGAATTCAGACGGGATTCTTGCTTATCTATTTCTAAACATGCTTTTGGAAGTAAAAATAAGTGTATTGAAGGTGATATAGTAGAAAGTAGTGAAATTATTGAGATTAGTCCAGACGAAGACAAACCTACAAGTTTTAATGAGTCACTAGGAGAAACTCATGAGAGTGAGGTCTTCCCACAAATAAGAAAGCATGATCACCATCCTTGTATTAATGAGGAGTCGAGAAAAACAGGAGATTATGATACAATCCTTGATATACCAATTGCACTATGGAAAAGGACTAGATCGTGCACCAAATATTCCATGCATAGTTTTCTATCTTATAGTAACTTGTCGTTTGGGTTTAAAGTCTTCACCACCAACTTGGATACTATGACAATACCAACCAGTGTGCTATGGCCATGGAAATACCCAAGTGGAGAGCTGCTGTCATGGAATAAATGAAAGCTGTCAAAACAAATAAGAAGTGGGATCTTGTTATTCTTCCTAAGGGTAAAAAAAAGATGGATGAAAATGGATGTTCACTGTCAAGTATAATTCTGACGGGACTCTTGACAGATACAAGGCCAGATGGGTTACTAAAAGGTTCACTCATATATATGGGATTGATTACTCAGAGACTTTCTTTCTAGGAGCAAAGCTGAACACAATTTGAATTCTTGTCTCAGTTGCAGTTAATAGAGACTGACCCCTCCATCAACTTGATGTAAAGAATACTTTCCTGAATGGTGAGTTAGAAGAAGAGGTCTATATAAGCCCTCCTTCTAGGTTTGAAGAAAAATTTGACAATCGAGTCTGTAAACTCAAGAAGTACTTATATGGCTTAAAGTAGTCTCCGAGAGCATGGTTCGATAGATTCACTACATTTGTTAAGTGTCAATGCTTTGTTCTGGGACATTCTCATCATATTCTATTCACAAAGAGATCTGGATCGGGGAAGATTGCTGCTCTGATTGTGTATGTTGATGATATAGTTTTGTCAAGAGATGATATAGTAGAAATTGATAGATTAAAGCAGAGAATGGTAGGTGAGTTCCTGATCAAAGACCTTGATAGTCTGAGATATTTTCTTGATATGAAGGTAGCAAGATTGAAGATGGAATATCTATTTATCAACAGAAATACACTCTGGACAAGTTGAAGGAAACAGGAATGGCTTGATGTAAACCTGTTGATACTCCCGTTAAAGTCAATACTAAACTGGGAGATTCTATTCAAGGGATTCCAGTAAATAAAGATGGGAACCAGCGTTTCGTAGGGAAATTGATTTACCTGTCTTATACTAGACCAGACATATCCTATACAATTAGCATGGTCAGTCAGTTTATGCAAGCTCCATATGAGAAACATATAGAGGTTGTTACTCGGATTTTGAGGTATTTGAAGTCTTCTTCTGGAAAGGGCTTAATGTTAAGGAAATATGACAATAGATGCATTGAAGCTTACACTGACTCAGATTGGGCAGGATCCATTATAGATAGAAAATCAACTTTAGGATATTGTACGTTTTTGTGGGGTAATCTTGTTACTTGACGAAGTAAGAAATAAGGTGTGATTGCTCGAAGTAGTGCTAAGGCAGAATATAGAGCTATAAGTTTGGGGATAAGCAAAGAGATATAGTTGAAGAAAGTTTTGTCTGATTTTCACCAAGACAATCATGGTCCCATGAAACTTTATTGTGATAATAAGGCAGCTATCAGCATTGCCAATAATCTCGTCCAACATGATAGAACCAAACATGTAGAGATTGTCACACACTTTATTAAAAAGAAATTGGACAATGGCAGCATTTGTATTCCCTACTATTTTTAAGTTTCTGCCAGATCTATTTATATCTGAGTCTGGGATGTTTTGTAGTGTGACAAAAATTAATAAAATTCTTCTATCGTGGTATTCTCCCTAACTTAGAGTTTTCTATGTAATCCTGGTGTTTATTTTTCCTTTCCTTATTTTTCAAAAATTTTATTTTAAAAATTAAATTCTTACAATGAAGTTCAATTCTTCGATTCTTTTTTATTCATGTCTTCTCAGCCACAAATTGGATTCTCACACTAAACTACAACCATATTCTTGTGTTCATGAATTTGCAACAATCATATGTTAGCTTTAAAAGTATTTAATATATATTAATAGACTGAAGGTATTTTGGACAAAAAAAAAAAAAGAGTAAGAAATGACTTGCAAAATACTTGTGGTTGCTGGGATTCGAGCCCAGGTCTCCTCGGCCACAACGTGGAATTCTTACCACTAAACTACAACCACATACTTATATTCATAAATTTACAATATTCTAATTTTACATTTGTTTAATATATCAATAGATGGATGATATTTTGGACATTTAGCTCATATCAGGATTGGACCGGTGTTTTGTTAAACAGAAAAAAAAGTAAAGAATCACTTGCAAAATTGTTTTTTTTTTTTTTTTGCACTACTAAATAATAGACACGTTCTTGCGTTCATGGAGTTGCAATAGTTACATTTTTAAATAAATGTAATAAGGAAACACGTGCAAAATATTTCATGGAATTCTTACCACTAAACTACAACCATATGCTTATATTCATAAATTTGCAATATTCTAATTTTACATTTATTTAATATATTAATAGATGAGTGATATTTTCGACATTTACCTCATGTAAGGATTGGACCGGTGTTTTGCTAAATAGAGAAAAAAAAGTAACGAACCACTTGCAAAATTGATTTTTTTTTTTGCTATGCATGCAAACCTTTTTTTGTGCTTAGTTGGTTTAGTCGAGATGTCAATGTTCTAACTTTTTTTTTTTATTACTTTTATTTTGAAATTTAAATTCATGAATTGAAGTGCATTTCTTAGATTTTTTTTATCTTTGTCTCCACGATCACAATGATGAATTTTCACCACCAATCTTGAAAGTGAATTGTATAAGTCCCATGTTCTTCTATCTTATTTAGGAATAAACATGTGATCGAGTTTTGTAGCATGCAAAAAGTGAAGACTTTATCAATGGTGGCTTATATCGCGTAAGTAAATATCATTTGTTTGTGGTATATTATCACTTTATTAATTAGTAGTATGTTAATGTGTTCGATCTATTATTGTAGGTACCTACACTCATTCATTATTAATTCAAATAAAGGGTCGAAGTATATTTTTGTAGAGCTCGGAACCTTTGTAGTAGATTAATGACTTCTGAACACAATCATTTACTATAACCTTCATGTTCCATACTAATTAGTTGTGTATTTTATTTAGTGTCATTTTGAATATTATATTACTTTGACGAATGTAGGGCAATGACCATTTTTCAGTCTAAAAAAATTTTGCAAAAGACTCGAAAAACCACAATTTGGAAAACGGTAAAGGTAAGTATAAGAGCATTGAAAAAATTAATAGAATGATGTTTATTTAATGCATCTGTATGATATGTGTACTAATTATTAGCTTTGTATTGTAGTGTCTTTTACAAGTGGGAACTGTCGAATGTTTACTTATGAGATATATGCAAGAAATCGTGACTAAAGAGAAGAATATTATAACAGATGCAGAATGTCTTTAAACTACTTATATATATTGTAACATTATAGATAGTGTAAATAGTAAATAAATAAAAACAAATATATATATATATATATTTCACTTTCTATGTTTTATAGATTGATACGATGAGCTCGTACTCGCAACTTGAATTGGATGAAGTACGCATGGAATGGGCTGAATATTTAGGTCACTATATCTGATGGAATTCCTATAAATTTTGTGTATGTTGCTACATGGGAATGCCGAAAACTGTTTTTGTGTAAATGTTTTGTTCAGCCATTATAGGTTATATACTTCAAAGAAATGTGTGGTAGAGGATAGAATTTTAGTCTTCTGATTTTTGGAATACATAGCACATATAGATTGATCTTACAATTTTGAAATTATCATATATTGGGGTGGGTTAATAGAGTATATACTATTGTACGATTGGTCTTGTAAATTTTGGAATCGTTTATATAGACATGAGTAATAGAAGAATGGAATTGTTTATTTTAGTATTCTGAATTGTTACGTTGGATATATTGGATTGATAGTAGACCTGAAATATGTGCAACTATTTATTTTAGTGGATGAAATTTCTTATTGGAACAAATGTAATGCAGGAAATGAGAAATGAAAATTAAATTCGAATGTTTAATTTGGAAAAAAAAAACATAGATGACATTGGAAATGTGTCAAGAATTAGATTACTTGACCATTATTTCAGGTCAAGATAAAAGTATATTTTACAAATAAAAAATGTCAAGAGTAATCACAATAATAAGTGTCAAGAAATAATACACTTGACATGTCATTAGTGTCAAGTATATTATATTTCTCGACATGGAAATTGTGTCAAGAATTATTTCTCTTTACGTTTCTACAGTATCAAGTTATGACATTATACTTGACAATCGAATTAACGACGCTTTTATTAGTATCAAGTATACCCTCTACTTGACATTGGAAAAACGTCAAGTAATCCAATTTCTGAAAATCGAATTATGTAATGGCCTAAGAAAGATATCGCAAAAAAGGTGTGATGTAAAGCTTGCATGCTTACTAAATTCAAGAAATGTTTCCCAAGGAAAAATCCTAAGGTTTGATACTAGCACTAGTGAAACTAAACTTTGTGTTGGCACATAGTATCATCATTGAGGTCTTTATTGGAATGCAACAAAACAAGATTATTAAGCGATTTGAAATATAAACAAGATAGAAACGAAAAGAAAATGCAAGGAAAAATTGGGAAAAAAATAGAATTCATATATTTAATTTCATAAAGTGACGATAGTGAATATAAGAAATTGAAAGCAAACACCTCCAAATTGTAATTTCCTCCTGCATCATTTTTGTTTTGCTCTTGTGTCGGTGTATAATTCAGGGTATTGTAGAGGAGCATGGAGATGCAGAAGGACAGGCAGTTCAACCACTAGACGAGCAACGACATCCTAGAAGAATTGGATCATGAAATGGAACTGTTCGTGTTGCTTTTGTGTTTGCTATCGAATGAAGTCTCGTGTAATGGTCTGTTGGTTTTGGAAAAATTCCTTCAACTCGTTTTGTTTCCTAATGAGTTCTTCTTGCTGTCACATCAAATCGTTCATTTGTGTTACGAATGAGTGTTGTTTCCTCGACAGCTCATCAAGACCTCCTAAGATTGGTTCTCAAAGGTCATCATAAAGGAATCTATACCACTCATCATCCGGATCAATTTCTTTTGAGGCATTAGTGTTAGGTTCGCTTCCTTCGTCAATTTGGCGTCCATTAGCCTCACCAATGCTTGATCTGCCACCTATTTCCATTGTAATCATTGGTAAGCTTTGGTCATCAACAGTGGTATGTGGTGGGCTAGTTTTGGACTTAGGGGAGGGTGGAGGTATAAGTAATTTGGTTGAAATGGGGGTGATGGGAAGAGGGAAGTCCTTAAGAGCAAGGGGCTTTTCAAGTGATGGCGAGTGCTTGTTTAGGTTGATGCTTAGCCTAGAAGACTCCCCATGATCAACGTGGTCTTAGAGTGGAGAAGAGTTTATTCTAGGCTGAGGCAATGGGGTTTGGCTTTGGAGAGATGAGGTCTTCTCAACTCGAGGCGATGCGATCACCCTTTCTTTAATTCTTGGTGAAATAATCACCTTTCGCTTTTTCTTTTTCTTTTTTTTTTTTTTGGGAAGGTTCAGAAGCCGTCTAAGTTCGGTGGGATTGCTGCTTTGTTTGTTGCTTGGGTTCGCTTTCTACTTGAGCGGGCAGTCTCAAAAGGCAGTGGAGGGTCTGACTTGTGATCGTGCTTCTGACCTCCACGTCCTTCTCTTCCTCAAACCAACCTTATGCAACACATAATCGTGTGATTAGCGATAGGAAGAACAGTTGCCCCCTTGGTCTTGAGAATGATGACTATATTTGACCTGCAACAATGCGACCAACGTTGATTGGGATTGGCCGCATTATGCAGTATATAGCCATCACTCAATCTCTTGATACTGAGTGGTCGTGCGTTGTGGAGAGCAGCTTTCTCTTGATAAAGTAGAGCTACACGTTGACCTCTGTCGTTAGGCTGTGCAGCGGTCTTGACTTCCTTTGCTAAAGTGTTCCACTTTGTTCATGGTAGTGCGACCACTTTAAACGCCTCCCTCTATTCTTCGAATGTTGGCACTTCCATAATTATGTTTCCTTCAACATTGGGGATATCCTCCAAATTCTACAAGTGATTTATTTTCTTAACGCCAAATGCAATTGTTGCTTTGCTAACATCCACTATGTAACGGTCTTCTTGTGGCTTCCTTTCATAAAATGCAGTCACTACTGATGGCTTGACCATTTTCATTTCCTCACAGAAATCTCTCAATCCCAACGCGTCTACTACGTTTGTGATGAAGGAGGTTAACGACGCATTTTCAGGGAAGAATCTCATCTCGGTCAGTATTAGAGGCCTCTTCATGGGCATTCACTCTTCTTCCATCATGAGTATTTCACCCTTGTCTTCATTCCTTGCCATTAATCTTCTTTACACCATTTTCTTTTTTGAGGTGCTACCTCTAGACTTTCTCTTCTTTTCCCCCACTTTCTTCTTCTTTTCATCTTCCTCTCTTAAAAGCCTCTTATCCTCTTGAATCTTTTTCAAATTATGCTTTATGTGCTTAGCCTTTTCCCTTCTAGCTTTTTTCTCCTCATCATTTTCTTCTCTCCACTACTTATCGAATTCAAGTGCGGTGAGGTCCACATTATCCAGAGACTATCTGACTTTGGCTATGACGAGGCTTCAGCTTGCTCAATTTGTTCATCATATATTTCATGATGAAGTTCTGTTGCTACGATGAGGAATGTGGCTTCCTTCCTTAGTTCTTCGAAGCCTTCTCTAACATTCTTGTCCATGTTGTCGAAGTTCTCCACCATCTGCGGACAAGATCACCTCTTCCTCTCTTCTTTTTTTTCCCCCTTTGCATTCTCTCACCATAACGACTCTTATTCTTCATCCCCTAAATCGATGCTTGTTGTCTCTATCTTGCCGCTTTGTTTCTTTGGCTTTTTCTCTTCAAATGGGCCAAACATCCTTCCTAAAGAACCTTCCTTGACGCTTAACAAAAATGGCGCATTAGATGCTAGTGCCTCAGGGTCTGCTCAGTTGGTAATACTTCAACACCAACCTTCACCTTGCTCAGTTGGTTTACTATACCTTCATCTTCTAGGGAATCGAGCGGTTTAAGGTTCTTGAGGATATTTTTGAACCTTCTTGCTTGTTTTGTCGCTTTGCTTCACTGGCATTATACACTCTCAGTTGAATGCACTCATGTGTTGATGATGAACATGATAATGCTAGTTTAAGTCTGATGAGGTTGGGGTTGAAGAGGGAGGAGACACCACAGTGAGTGCTGGTGCATAAATCGACGTGGTGGCAACCAGGAAGGTAATGGGTTAAAGGCTAGTTGAAGGGGCAACTACCTTGTAAGAAGAGGATGAGGTGACAGCATGGACAGAAGAAGGAATTTCTTGGTGAGCAATTTGAAAAGGGATGAATGATTGTGGTTAGAGAAATTAGGGTTGGACAAAAAAGTTTTTTACCGGAAAGCTAGGGTTCGTTCTTTCAAAAGATGTTAGGCGGCGTGTCCTTTTATTATCCTACCGGTCAGTTGATATTTGTGGTTCTCTCTCTTACGATGAGTTTGATAGGGATGCGTTAGGTTATAATCCCCATGCACCCACAAACTCATCACAACACTCATTGCATCTAAACCCTCATCCCCCAAAATTTGTCCAATCTTACTAAGCAGCCAAATGTTCAAAAAGAAGTTAAATGAAATGAAAGAAAAATAGTACATTAAGTGAAATGAAAGAAAAACATAAAAAGGACATGATGCATTCTCGCAAAAGATGTCATCGTTTGTTAATTCAGGGACTCCTTAAACTTTGTTACTCAGGATTTCCCAAATCTATAGAGGTATTTTCATGATCAAAATTGCCTCCGAAGTATGGTTTGGTTCTTTGGCCATTAACCTTAAATGCATTGGTTCTATCTTCATGCGCTAGTTTTACCGCTCCATGAAGGTTGATTTCTTTTATAATCAAAGGTCCCGACCATCATTATTTCAACTTTGTTGGAAATAAATGCAACCGTAGTTGAATCGTAAAACCTTTTCGCCAATTTCAAAAGTTCTCTTACTGATGTGTTGGTCGTGCCAATGCTTTATGCGCTCCTTAAAGATTTTGGTGCACTTATAAGCTTGTAATCTTTATTCATCCAATTCCAGTAACTGCAATTTTCTCGCTTCACCCAAGGCTTCCATGTTGAAATTGGGCTTCTTTGTTGCCCAAAATGCTTTATGCTCAAGCTCTAGAGGTAAATTGCATGCTTTTCTAAAGACAATCACATAAAGGGACATCCTGATGGGTGTTTTATATGCGATGTGATATGCCCATAACGCCCCATTTAGCTTTTGTGCCCAATCCTTATGCATTGAGTTAACAACCTTCTTGAGTATTGACTTGATTTCTCTATTAGACACCTTAGCTTGACCATTCGTTTGAGGATTGTAAGCTGTAGCTATCTTATGATGAACGTTATACTTGACCAGAAGCTTACTAATAAGGCGATTGATGAAGTGAGTTCCTTCATTTCTTGTGATAGCACACGGCGTGCCGAAGCGGTAAAGATATTCTTTTGCAAGACTTTCAAAATTATTGCTGCATCATTTGCAATATAGGAAATTGCTTTAACCAATTTTGATACATAATCGACAGCTACCAGAATGTAGCTATGGCCATTGGAGGGCAGGAATGGGCCCATGAAATCAATTCCCCATACATCAAATAGCTCAACTTCTAGAATGACATTCTGCAGCATCTCATTCTTTTTAGAAATGTTCCCTATGCGTTGGCACCTATCGCATTTCATGACATATTCTCGGGCATCCTTGAACAATGTAGGCCAGTAGTACCCACTTTACAGTACTTTTGCTGCCGTTTGTTGGCTTCCAAAGTGATCACCATATGGCTACTCATGACATTGATATAGAATGCGTTGAAAAAATGTCTCAGGAACGCATTTTCTTAAAATATGATCCAGACCTCTTTTGTATGGATGTGGTTCATCCCAATAATAGAACTTATAGTTATGCATAAGTTTCTTTTGTTGCTGCGATGTATAGTCCCCTGGGAACTATTTGCAAACTAGAAAGTTAACAATGTTTGCATACTAGAGCAGGTATTCATCTATCTTTAGTAATGATTCATCGGGCAAGACAACATTCACTCCAAGATATTTGCGATCGGTTTCATTATTTTCAAGTCACGACAGATGATCCACAACTTTTTTTTTTGATCCTTTGTGATCAATTATCTCATAATCGAATTCTTGTAAAAGCAAAACCTATCTAATCCATCATGGTTTGGCATCTTTTTTTCATAAGGTATTTGATTGTTGAGTGATCCATGTGAATAGTTACCTTTGACCCTAAAAAATAAGGTCTGAATTTCTCCACAGCAGAAAATACTGCAAGCAACTCCTTGAGCTCTTTTGAGAATTTTGCTTGCATAAGCGATAGGATGTAGAATTTTGTCCATGCACTAGACTAACTTCGTACCCATCACATAGTCGCTTGCATCACTCAGTTGAACTCAAATCCAATGAAGTTGAAATATCGTTCAACAGTATCACTATTTGTAAGTTATCCCAAATAGACAAAAGATGGTCTTTTCTATGATTCTAAAGAGAATAACATATTTGTGTCAACAAATGCTACTTTCTTGGAGGAAAACCACATAAAGGATAAAAAACCATACAGTAGGATTATATCAAATGAGCTTTCCAGTAAAACATCTAAAATGTCAACAAGAGTCGTTGATAATGCTAGTATATTAACAAGAATTGTTGATATTAGCACATTGAGTCAAACACATCCATCTCAAGAGTTGAGAGTGTGTCGACATAGTGGGAGTGTTGTGACAAAGCCTGCTCGTTACATGGGTTTAACTGAAGCCCAAGTCATCATACCAGATGATGACATTCATGATCTAGTGTCCTATAAAAAAGGCAATATATGATGTGGACAAAGTTGAGTGGATTAAAGCCATAAATCAATAAATTGAGTCCATGTACTTCAATTCTGTCTACGATCATGTTGATCAACCTGATACGGTAAAACCTATAGATAGCAAATAGATCTACAAGAGATAAAGAGGTGTAGATGAGAAGGTATAGCCATTTAAGGCTAGATTAGTGGGAAAGGATTATGCCTAGGAGGAGGGAGTGAATTATGATGAAACTTTCTCATATGTTGCCATGATAAAATCTATCTGAATACTTCTGTTCATTGCCATTTATTATAATTATGAGATATGGCAAATGGATTTCAAGATGGCCTTTTTAATGGTAATTTTGAAGAGAGTATCTACATGAAACAACAAAAAAGATTCATTAAACAAGGTCAAGAGCAAAAACTTTGCAAGCTTGGTCGACTTATGGACTAAAACTTGCATCTAGATCATGGAATATATGATTTAATACTGCACAAATAATATGGATTTGATTTGAACATGGATGTGGAGGATCCGTTGAAGAAAACTTTGAGCGGAAGCGGGTCGTCCCAATTCCCAAATTTTTACATAATCAATTTTTTACAGAAACAAAACAATAAATTATTCATTTACAAAATTAATTCAGCATGCTTTTAGAAACAAAATACATAGGGTTTCAGAAACCCTTACCTTTGTAGATCTGTATTCAAGAATCCCTCGATACGTAATGGCACTACAGGACGTAGACCTTGGTATCCTCAGGTACAGAACCCAAGAGTGGTGGGGCTCTGACTATTTTGGAAAGAGAGGGATAGAATTGTGAGAGGAAAGGAAGGGAAGAAAAATTCTCTAGAGATCATCTTTTTTTCTTGGAGGATGATAACATTTTCCGGAAGAGTCTCTCCCAATATAACAAAATAAATTTTTAACCACCCACTTATGTGGGTGGAGTGAAAAAAAGGGGAGGGAGTGGTTTATTTAATCTCACAAATGTATCAAATGTATAATAATTATATCACATATAATTAAAATAACTTAATTATATCATATATAATTAAATGCCTCATTTAATTTGAATAATTGAAATTAATCCAAAAACTGATTCTCATTTAATCCTATTGAGCTATCTGCGTGACGATCACATCCCCTCGAGGTACAATCTCTTGGATGAGATGATATTTTCGCTCTATATGCTTCCCGCACTTGTGACTCCTAGGCTCTCGGGAATTAGCCACAACACCACTATTATCAGAATAAAGTGTGATGGGCTTTGACATGTGTGGAACGACTTCCAGATTAGTCAAGAATTTCCTGAGCCAAATAGCTTCCTTAGCAGTTTTACAAGCCGCTACATATTCAACATCCATAGTGGAGTCAACAATGCACCCTTGCTTTGTGCTTCTCCAGACTGCTGCCCCTCCATTAAAAGTGAACATTAATCCTGATGTGGATTAATCCTCATCAGTTTGAAAATCAGAATCTGTGTATCCCGTAAGGATCAAATCCTTAGAACCATACACGAGCATGTAGATCCTCTTTCTCCATAGATACTTGAGGATGTTTTTAACGACTGTCTAGTAATCTAATCTTAGATTAGACTGATATCTACTGACTATCCCCATTGCATAGCAAATTTTAAGTCTAATACATAACATCGCATACATCAGGCTGCCAACAGCCGATGCATATAGGATTCGTCTCATTTCTTCAACTTCTTAAGGTGTCTTAGGACATTGTTCCTTAGACAGAGCTAGTATTTTGTTCATTCGATCTCTAAATATTTGTATACCCAGAACAAACTGAGCCTCTTCTAAATCGTTCATTGGAATTGGGTCGCTAGCCATTTCTTAACCTCAATCAGTAAACCTACATCATTCTTAATGAGTAAGATATAATCTACGTATAATATTAGAAAATCTATTGAATTGTTGATGAACTTCTTATATACACAATGCTCATCAACGTTTTGATCAAAGTCATAAGATTTCATTACAGTATCAACCCTTATGTTCCCGGATCGAGAAGCTTGCTTCAGTCCACAAATGAACCGATTAAGCTTGCAAACCTTTTGCTCTTGACCTTGGGTTATGAATCCCTCAGGCTGCTCCATGTAAATTGTCTCCTCAAGATTGCCATTAAAAAAAGGCAATCTTGACGTCCATCTACCAAATCTCGTAGTCATAATATGAGGAAATGTACAGGAGTATTATGATAGATTTAAGCATGGCAACTAGTGAGAAAGTCTCCTCACAGTCAATTCCCTCAACCTGGGTATAATCCTTTGCCACTAATCTAGCTTTAAACATTTGCACCTTCCCATCAACACCCTGTTTCCTCTTGTAGATTCATTTACAACCTATAAGTTTAATCCTATTAGGTCAATCTATAAGATCTCATACGGAATTGAAGTACATAGACTCCATTTCGAGATCTAACGCCTTGATCCATTCATTTTTGTAAACATCCTTCATTTCCTTCTTGTAAGATAATGAATCTTTAACTTCACCTTCAACTATCATAGTCAGAATTTATGTTAAACCCATATAGAGAATAGGTGGGTTCACAACCCTCCCACTACATCGAGGATCCCTCAACACTTGAGGTGGATTTGACCTATTAGATGATCCTACTTCAACAACTCTTGTTGAGGTACTAGGTTATTCAGCAACCCTTGTTGAAGATTTAGTAGTTTCTTTAGAAATTTCATTCAACACAGTTTTACTTTAAGGCTTGTGCTTCCTTTTGTGACATTCTTCAAGAAAAGTAGCATTTGTTGATACAAACACTTTTTTTCTTTAGGATCGAAGAAGTAACCTCCTCTCGTTCCTTTGAGATAACCTACAAATAGGCACAGTTTTGAACGTGGTTCCAATTTCTTAGGATTAGCCTCTAGTACGTGTGTTGGGCAACCCCAGACTCTGAAATGGCATAAACTAGCATTACGACCATTCCATAACTCCAAAAGTGTTCTAGCAACGCTCGTGGATGGAACATAATTCAGGATGTATGTTGCAGTCTCTACTTCATAACCTCAAAACGAGTCAGGTAAAAAGACATAACTCATCATAGACCGAACCATGTCCAACAGGGTTCGATTTCTCCTTTCTGATGCATCATTTTGCTGTGGTGTACTAGGTGCTGGGAGTTGGGATACTATTCCATGCTCTATCAAATAGTTCTGAAATGGTAAATCCATAAACTCTCTACCTTGATTAGATCAAAATATTTTAATCATTATATTTAATGTATTTTTAACTTTAGCCTTGAATTCTTTGAACTTATCAAAAGATTCAGACTTATATTGCTTTAAATAAACTTAGCCATATCTTGAATATCATCAGTAAAGGTGATGATTCATAATCTCCCCTTGCTTTGAAATTCATCGGACCACAGAGGTCTGAATGTATTAGCTCAAGAGTTTCTTTGGCCCCGTGACCTTTTCCAGTAAAAGGTCTTTTGCTCACTTTTCCTTCAAGGCTTCTCACACATGGGTAAAGAATTTTCCTCTAACTCATATAGAACTCCATTCTTCACCAATGTCTCAATCCTATTGAGATTGATGTGTCCTAGTCTTAGATGCCAAAGAATGGCATTAGTTGCTAATGGTCTTAACACATAAAGATTGTTTTCGATTTTTGTAGAACAAATATCAATACCATTCTTAGAAATAAATACTCTATTCAAAAGAAAGTTGATATTATAACATTATTCAATCAAATAATTTATAGAAACTAGGTTCCTTTTTCAATCAAGAACTATAAATACATTCTCTAAAATAAGAAATTTGTTCTATAAAGTCAACTGGAGACCTCCCACTACCACAGTTAAGACGACATGCCCAGTTCCAACCCGCATCATCATCTCACTAGCATCTAGTTACTGCCAGGAACTAATTCCCTGAATTGAAGAACAAACGTGGTTAGTGGCCCCAGAATCTATAATCAAGGTAGAATCATCATTCTCTATTAAGCAAGTTTCCAAAACAAGTAAATCAGATTTACCTTACTTGTCCTTTTTCTTTTCTGCCAAGTATTTGAGGCAGCTTCTTTTCCAAAACCCATCTTGGTTGTAATGGAAACAAATTCCCTTTGCAGCCTTGGTCGATTTTCTGTCCCTTTAAGCAGCAACTACAGGGTTAGCTTTCTCCTTTCCACCCTTTTTCTTCTTCCACTTTTTGGTGCCAAAGGAAGAAAGTACAAACTTAGTCTTAGAGATCGAACCTCTGTGGAAATTTTTAGAAGATGAAGCAACATTTGCTTTACCCTTCTATTCCTTGCTTTTAATCAAGGATTAAAAGTTTTATAGCTCATTGAGCAGAGTGGTCAGGTAGTTGTCAATCCTATTCAAAACAGCATTGCTATAGAAATGTAGGAATCTTTCAGGTAAAAATTAAAAAATGAAGCTAACCTGACTGGCTTCATCGATGCTTGACCCATTCATCTTCACCACTTGAAGTGGACCATCATGTTGAGAACATGTTCTCGAACAGACGCCTCTTCTTGCATAAGGACATTGAAGATGTGTTTCAGAGCATCATGCCTGAGTTGTGCGGACGATTGTCTAAACATTCCCCTCAGGGACTCCATGATTTCACGAGCTGTGAGCATGGACTCGTGCTTCTTGGCCAAGACTTCATTAAGACTTGCCAAGATATACGCTCAGGCCTTATCGTTTGCCCGTGTCCAACGCTCATAAGCTTCTCGAACATTTCGAGGAGCATTACGAGCTAGAATGGGAGGACAATCCTCCACGAAGACAAAACGAAGATCATCGATGATCAGTATTGTGTTGATCGTGTTTTTCCAACTAGTTTAATTTTCACTGTTAATTTATCTGCAGAAAGCAAATTTAATGTAGCAGTAGCCATAATAAAATAATTTCCAAAAATGAAAAAACTATTTACAATTAGTTTACTTTGCATTAAATCAATCATACAACCAATCAATTTTAGTAAAATTATAATGTACGCTAAGTGATATCTAATTTTGCAAAGATGTTTCAGTGATACAGGACAAAAGTCACCATAGGGTGATCAGGTGTCCTTTCACTGAAATGAGACATTCTCGACCATTAGACAGAAACAACATCTTGTTACTGTGACTAATAGTCACCATTGTTCAGTCCAGAATTTGTTAACATGCTTAACAATTCTTGTAAGTGTAACCTCTCATTTTAGGTTCTAGAGTTCTGCCCCAATGAGTCAACCATAGGGAAAAACTGATTTATAGATGAAACTAAAGCAACCCTATCGATTTATGGAGATTGAATAAAGCGCCATGAAATACTGCCATCCTTTAAGGGGACACCCACGATGCCACGAGGTGATGCATGAAACTTTATTTCAACCTAATGAGAGAGGCCAAGGAATGTGCTGTTACACGTCTTGCTCCCACTTACTATAAACACTCTCTCCATTCATCTTGATATTGATCTACCCAAATGCCACCCATAAGAGGACACCCATAGTGCCTTGAGGCCGAGTGTAGATCTCAAGGTGTGAATTTACAGGGAGAAACACGTAGAGGATAAAATGAAGTATCATATACAACATTTTCCTCCCACTGTGTGTTTTGCCTAGGATTAATTAACTTATGAAAAACTAAGCTACTTATTTTATCTAAGTGCATGCTTAATTTGCTAAAAAACAATTCTTGTCTTTGATGATTAAACAATTTTGATTGAAGTCTTATTGAACTCTTTAACAGACTTTAATCAAACTTGCATGCATGTAATCAATCTATCCAATTCACATTTCCAGGTAGGATCCTAGGTAGGAGTTCGATGTTTCCATCAACTTAAGTACCTAGCCTAGACAGAACCTCTTTAGACAAAAGGTCCTTTATAGATATAATTGTTACATATTTAATCTTTTATTAAAACTCAATTTAATCCTATTAAACCGATTAAAAGATTAAACTAAGATTTCTAATCTTATTAGAAATGTTATCTTAGGTCTATCTCAATCATATTTTAAAACATTTTTAAAAAATGATTTTAACCTAAGGTTTGCATGCAACTCTTTATTATTGATTTTAATTCTAATCTCATTTAGTTATAACAATTATAAGTAAATGAAACAATTAAAACAAACATTGCATGCTTGACATACTTTAGTTAATCATAGAATTTATAATTTAACTTAAGGTAGTGTAATGCGCAATTTCAATTAATTACTAACATATATATAACAATTATATAACAAGGTAATGAATCATAATATAGCATATATTCATACACTCATTCAACCATATATTATAACAATTATAATATAAATGATGCATGGATATGCTATAAATGCATACATACATATACTATAACAATTATACTATATGATTGATGGGCATGCTAAATAAATTAATTCATGCATATACATATATTAGAACACTTATAATATAAAATGATGTATGAATATACTATAAATACATAACCTATGGTGAGATGTTTAAAACTATATGACATATAATATGGCTTATAAGTTAATAAAAAACATACATCACATGTATATAAAAAAATAAAAGTTTGTGGACCGGAATAGGACTCTAAAAGGAATTAAAAAACTAACTTATTACAAGAATAAGAGTCAACCGGTTCAAATACAAGCGAATCGAGCCTTGAACCGCTGGAACCCAACAAAGCAGCCACCGAACTAAATCATAACCACCCAAAAAGACTGAACCACGACCGACTAAGATGAACTGCGAACCAAACAGAACCAGAACCAGTTGGTTCTTTTCGCATCGTGACATTGCAATGTTGCGCATAGCGTTGTAACACTACGGAAAGAACACAACATTGTTCTTCCTCACAGCGTTGCAACACTAGGGCACAATGTCATAACATTGCGCTTTTGGACACCAACGAACACGATCGAGAAAAAGCAAAAAAACCCCGAAAACTCTAGATTCGCTTCGAAGAGGCCACAAACAACTCAATGACTAAAATTACAGATTCAATTGCTCAGAAAAATGACCAAAAGAAGGGCTTTTAAATAACAAAAATGAACAATAAACCCATGAGCTGAGCCCTATGCCGAAAAAATTCATCAACATAAAACCACATTCATCAAAAGCCAATGAATTTCAAACAGAATGAAGAGCGCAATCCCACCATTATTGTAAAAATAAATTTAACAAAAAAAAATGGAATTTGAATCTTTAAACCGCGCTCTGATACAAAGTGTAGGATCCATTGAAGGAAACTTTGAGCGGAAGTGGGTCATCCCAATTCCCATTTTTTTACAAAATCAAATTTTTACATAAACAAATAAGAAATTATGCATTTACAAATTTAATTCAGCATGCTTCTAGAAACAAAATACATAGGGTTTCATAAACCCTTACATTTGTAGATTTGTATTCAAGAATTCCTCTATCAGTAATGGACACTACCATGAGGGAGACCTCAGTATCCTCAGGCAGAGAACCCAAGAGTGGTAGGGCTCTAACTATTTTGGAAAGAAAGAAATATGATTGTGAGAGGAGAGAAAGGGAAGAAAAATTCTCTAGAGTTCACACACAGATAGAACTGTTTTTCTCTGTAATCTTTTTTTTTCTTGCAGGATGATCACATTCCCAAAAGAGTTTTTCTCCCAATATAACAAAATAAATTATCAACCACCCACGTGAAAAAAACTCCCTCAATTAATTAATTAAATCAATTTTTAATAAAAATATTTTATTAAAAAAATAATTTAATATATATTTAAATATGACAACAAATTAATCATATGATATATATATATATATATGTTAAACTATATGTTATATCAAATATAACATATAACCTATGCTTTTAATATTGTATCATATACAATATAATCTATAGGATCTTTTCTCCCACATATGGCATTTAATGCAAATCACATTTATAATAAATTTAACAAATATGAATCCAATTCATATAATTAATATTTGAAACATATTCAAACATTTATTTCCTCTCGCAAATATATCAAATATAACTTAATTATATCACATATAATTAAAATAACTTAATATATCATATATAATTAAATCTCTCATTTAATTTGAAAAATTCAAATTAATCCAAAAATTGATTCTCATTTAATCATATTGAGCTACCAAGGGGACCTCATGGACCTATAGCATGAAACTCCAATGGTACATGAATAATTAATCAAACTCTTTGGTTAAATTATTCACCATCCGTTAACTATTGGGACTCTATTAAAGACCGACAGTTGCACTATTCACATTACAGATATATTTTTGTGTCCATTGGATACAATCAATCAATAGTACGATGACCCTTCACAAATTACTCATAAGTACAGTTGGGCCAAAATTACCGTTTTGCCCCTATAGTTACATCTAACTCCTTAAGTAGCACTGATTCCTTTAATGAATAATAAATCATAGTTCAACTATGACTAAACCCCTATCGGGCCAGGAGATGGTGTGGCGCCACATTGTTTAAGTCTGGAACCAGTTCTTAAGGGAGCAATTTATCTACTTACCTCGACCTCAGGAAAGAAGTAAATTCCATATAGTTGCGTTCCCAGCTCCCCTTCAGACGAACACCCCAAAATAGTAGGCTTATTGAGTCATCGATCTAACCACTCTCACTCATATAAATCAAAGGACCGCCCTTATAGGCAGCAACTCAATCAGGATTCAGGTCATGTTACCCATGGTCATCCTGGTGAAATGTAAGTCTCTATTATGAACGACGTTATATAATGAGACTAGACATTTTGTGGTCCGATCTTATACAAACTCCTCTGTATAGAATATCCCCACTCATCTAAGATACATGAATGATCAGGATTAAATCATTTGTAGCAGTTTACAACAATTATAACATCTACAAAGCGGGTCATACTCATAGTGTCACCAGGAGAAAGTACCCAACCGTATCCATCTACTACAGACCTTTTAGGTTATCACTTAAACATGATCCACCCATATGTCTCTACATATATGTTTGAGCTATAAGATATTCTTGGATGTTAGTTTATTGGTTTGTGTTTAATGTAAGAAAAAAAACGAGTAAAAATATCATATAGTTTATTAAATAAACAATGAGTTTGTAAAAAATATTTACAAACTATAGGACCCTACGAGATTTAGGGCATCAATCCCAACAGGATGAACCTTGTGTATAGAATAGAATCATTAATATTCAGTAGCTTTCCTAGTGTTGTACGTAAATGATATCCTACTCATTAGGAATGATGTAGGCTTTCTATTTGACATAAAGGATTGGTTGGCTACTCAATTCGAAATGAATGATTTGAGTGAAACACAGTTTGTTATTGGAATCCAAATTTCTACGGCTTGTAAGAATAAAACTCTATCCTTGGCTCAGGTGTCGTATATTGATAAAATACTTATCAGATGTTCAATGCAAAATTCCAAGGGTTTTTACTCCCTTTCAAGCATGAAATTATGTTGTCTAATGAATAACGACCTAAGAGACTTCAAGAATTTGAGGATATGAGATGAAATTCCTATGCATAAGTTATAGGTAGCCTCATGTATGCCATGTTGTGTACAAGGTTGGTATGCTATGTAGTTGGGATTGTCAATAGATATCAATTCAATCCAGGATTTCATAACTAGACTGTAGTTAAGACAATATTCAAGTACCTTAAGAGAACGAGGGACTATATGCTTGTGTATGAAGCTAAGATTTGATCATTACAGGATACATTTGCTCTGATTTTTAGACTGATAGGGATTTTAAGAAATACACATCAAGATCAATGCTCAATCTTAACGGAGGGGCTATAGTTTGGTGGAGCATCAAACAAGAATGTATTGTTGACCCAACCATGGAGAATGAATATATAACTGCTCGTTAAGGATCAACTTGCTTATATTGATTATATCCATGAACATAACTTGATCTATAGTGCATAAGAGTTCAACTATGGGTCTATATTCGTTTGCCTTGTAGTTAATGAATGAAGGTTAATTTAATTAAATAGATTAATTAATTAATCTTGGATCATTGAAGCTTATAATCTGTAGGTTCATAAGGTCCTTTTGCTAGCTCACCACAGACTGACAAGGATCAAATATGTTGAAAGAAAAATTGAAATGTTCAAATTTTATGAGGAAAAATATTAGTTGTATTGGATGTAATTAATTGCATGATTTATGATAAAGTTTATTTGAATGAGATTCATACTAAAACTTGGTAATATGGGGAATTGATTTATTTGAATATGATTGAAATAATTAATTATTTATTTGGATGAAATCCATAAATATAAATAAATTATTTAATTTGAATAAGATTCACATGAAATAGATGATGGAAGTGTTAATTTATTTGAATATGATTCAAATAAATAACTAATTAATTTGAATGAGATTCAAATTAAAGTAAATCTGCAGAAGATCAATATTTAAATATTTTAAATTTTTGAATATGAGATATCATATGAAAGATTTTTTTAGATATAAATATTTAATTAAAAATATCTACAAAGGGATTCTCATAATACGAATAGAAGTGACTCAATAGAGACCTACAATTAGGGCCCTAAGGAACCCTCATGAAACTGACACTCTACACTCTTCAAAATAATCTCTAGTCATTCTGTAGAAATTTCTCTCTCTAGAAAATTCTCCCAATTTTTAAACAAGGTTCTCTAAAAATTATTCTTCCTTATTCCCTTTCATCTTTTAGAAGTGGTTCCCATAAGCTAGATTCAAGCCAAAGTCACAACAAGGAAGATTTTGGGGAAAAGGAAGACTTTAAATAGATGACTATCGATTCAAGGAGAAGTTTTTTTCTAAAATTATGAATTAGTAAAAGTATGATGCTTAACCTTTTCTTTATTTTTATATTTTTAATTATTTCAAGAAATAAAAAAAAGGGATCAGAGACTTCCATAAAGATTCAATTCCTTTCATTTGCGAACATAATTGGGAGGAAAGTTGGGAACATCGCTCCGCAAGATAGAATTTACTCCTTCCTGACTTTAGATTAAGTATATGGGTTGTTCTCTTACGTTCTGACTCCGAGTCTTGAATAGTGGAGCCCCTCCCTCTCATTGGCCTGAGAGAGATTTTGTTTATAATTGGACTATAAACAATCTGTTTATTAGAGGATCATTGGGACTTAAGGAGCAAGAGGCAATGACAGAAATTTGACCTACCTGTAATTACGAATGATTGGTGAATGATTGACTCACTGGTAATGATTATATCCATGGACACATAAATATTCTGCAATGCGAAGACTGAAACTATGGATCTTCAGTGGGGTGACCCAAAATTTATTAATGTCGATTATTAATTAAGGAATTTAATTAATTAATCTCAAATAATTAGAGCTTATAATCTATAGATCTATTGGGTCCCTCTACTAGCTCATTAACGGGTAAATGCAAGGATTTACCATTTTTGGAAGAATTTAAAATGTTCAAATTTAATAATGGAATGTGTATTAATTGTATGAGATATGATTAAATGTAAGGGAAATTGTTTTAAGTTCCAAACGACTAAAAATATTTTAAAAAATAGCAAAATGTCATAGTCTATCAGCAATAGACATTGATAGACATCTATTAGTGTCTATCAGTGACAGGTGATAGTAGTCTATCAATATCTATCTGTGTCTATCATTGATAGACAATGACATTTTGCTATGTTTGTAAATATTTTGGTTCACTTGTCTATTTGGAAACAACTCTTAATATGATGTATGATGATACATTATAATACAAAGTTAATTTTAAATGAGATTCAATATTAATCTTAATGAGATAAGAGAATTAATATTTAGATGAGAGTTAAATATTTAATGTGAATTAGATTCATATTAAAACTATTGGTTATAAAAGAGATATAATTTTTACTTAATTAAATATTTGATATTTAATTAAAATTAATTAATTAACTAGATTTAATAAAATAAAATAAAATTATTTTCAATTTAATTTATTAATTGATAACTTGTATTTATACATTTTGTTGTCTCTTAATGTTAGAATATTTAGAAATATTTGAGATGAATGCATTGAAATCATAAGAAAATAGTGCAAAATTACTTTCCGTCTTCATCAAGTTTTGAGAAGAGCTAAGTGAAAATTATATGATTGATGCAATTATTATGCTCGAATACAGACACACAGAAAGAGGAGTTATGTACTAGAGCCAAAGATAAACCATGCGGCCAAGAGTTTCATGAAATGAAAAATTCAAGACATGTCATGCAACGAAGCAACTAAAGCAATGTATATGAGAACCAAACGCATCTAAGGGGACCATCGACAACTACAACAACGAATGCGTAAAGTTATCTAATGCGTCTGCCACTTTCCTGTATGGTAGAAGTGGTCCTCGTATCCGGTTCCATATATACCCTAACTCTAAAATGAAGAAAGAAGAATACAATAAGGGATAAGACATCACATATGCGAGAACGGAGAGAATTTTGGTGACAATATCTAGAATTTGAAAGAATTTCCAGAGAATCTTCCATTCGCCATTCCTGAGGCAACTTTCTTGGAAAGCCTCCTCCACAACCACCGAAAAAGAAGACTCGAGAGAGCTTCTTCCTCATCTTCCACTGTAGATCACAAAATCTCTTCCGCTTTTGAGCCCTGTGAAGCAAGAAACGGCCACCAACGATCTTTGTCTTCCTCTATTCATCCATCTATTTTATTTCTTATTTATTTATTTCCATTTATATACATTTTCATCTCCATTAGAAAAACTCCTTTCTATTTTAGTATATATTGTGACTTCATCATTTCCTTCTTCCACATTTATTTATTTTTCCATGAATAACTAAATCATTAGTGAGTTGGGATGAGTTAATCCTCATTCCATGAGCTTAATGATACACAACTATTCATTCAGTTAATGATGCATTAATAACATGCGATGAAATGATAAGAATTATGAGGTTTAACGCTTAGCTTTGCTTGGTTGAACCCAAGCGCAAATTCAACCAGAGTCCTAATGAGTCCATAGTCAAACGTAGGGATTTCTTGTAAATGTGCGGTGAAACTATATTGGGGTTTGTGCCCTAAAGTCTCGTGTCCTATAGTTTGTAAACAACTTTGTATGAACATTTGTGATGTATAATATATATAATATTTATTTCACTTCTTGACTTTGCATATTTAGATGTTTTTTATTTTACCATAAACCAATAAACTTAATATCCTTGGTTGTCTTTATGTAACTTAAGCATGTATGTAGTGACATACAAGTAGATCATGTCTTAAGTGACAACCAAAATAGTCTGTAGTATATAGATATAGAGGGAAACCTATCTTGGTAACACTACGGACGCAACCCTCTTTGTGGAATGGTTACAAATGTTGTGACTTGTAGTGGACATGCGAGCGGTGGCGTCCTGTTCAAAGACTTTGTATAAGACCTGACCTCAAAATGTTAATTTCTTGTCATATAACTCTATTCATGACTAAGACTTCACTTCACTAGGATGACCATAGGTAACATGACCTCATTCCTGAGTGAGTTGGGAATTCCTGCCATTGAGGGTGATCCTTTGATTTGCATGGATGCGAGTGGCCGAGTGCCTACTCAAACCTACCACTTTAAGGATTCATTTGATTTGGGAGTTGGGAACTCAGCTTCACAAGATGGAGTTCACTCCTTCCCTAAAGTAGGGGTAAGTAGATAGATTACTCTCTTAAGGGCTAATCCCAAGGCTTGAACGATGTGGCGCGACGCACGTTCTTATGGCTTGAGAGGTGTTCACACATAGTAGGACTATGTTGTATTGTTCATTATAGGGATCAGTGGTACTTAAGGAGGAAGATGTAATTACAGGGGCAAAACGATAAATTGGCCTGTTGTAATTACGAGCATCTGTGAAGGGTCCTCGTACTGATGATTGGTTATATCCAATGGACATAGAAATATATCTATGACAAGAAGAGTTCAATTGTCGGTCTTTAGTGGAATGCCTGACAGTTAACAGATGGTGGATATCATGACTAAAGAGTTTAGTCAGCTATTCACGTACCGTTGGAGGTTCGAGCCATGTGTCCATAAGGTCCCCTTGGTAGCTTGGATACAAGTTGATAGTCAGTTTTTGGGTCAGTTTGAAATATTCAAATTGACAAGAGGGAGTTCGATTATATATGATATAATTGAACGAGCTAATTAAATATGATATAATTAACTTTATGTATGAGATACATTAATTTGGAGGAAATTGGAAATAAATATGATTTATATCTAGTAAAGGAAAATATTATAATTAATGTATAATATTAATTTACATGTTATAAATATGATGAGAACACATTCATTGGACGGTTATAAAGGAAATGGGACGACGTCTCTTCTGTTCTAAATAATAGATGAGTGTATTGAAAGATCACTTTGAGATGTATAAATAGCTGATGGTGTGTTGAGCATGGAGGCGTGGACATTGTGTTAAAGAGAGCGTCATCACTTAGAAAATCAGTGCCTATACGATAGTGCCTGCACAATCGCTTATATATGCGATATTGCTACGCGATCACTTACCGATTACACCTTCGCGCGCTATTAACTAAATGACCGTTTACTTTTCCTAAGCGATCGTTTAGCTCCCGATATTTACTAAACGATCATATAGACGATCGCTTAGTTTTTCCTACATGATCGTTTAGATGATCTCTCACCTTTTTCCTACACGATCATTTAGACGATCACTGACCCTTTCTTACACGATCATTTAGACGATCGCTTACTTTTTCCTACACGATCGTATACTTCACCTAAATGATCAAGCATCTTGTCTATGCGATAGACGACCTCATCTCCCATTTTCTTGATCGTTGTGTACGGTCTCTCTTCCACTTTCCCTCTACCAAATCCGAACAAAGCCCATACTTTGGATTCTCACTCCAAGAATATTGAGGGCTCTGAGTGGTGGTGTCATCTCCGTTTCATTCTGTCCGAGTGGTGATTGTTTGAGGTAGATGGTTGGGCTTTAAACTCACTGTGAAGAAGAAATCTTCATCTACTATGATCTCTTGATCTCTTTAGCATTATGAATGCATATTAGTATGTTTTGAATGTATACGTGGTAATTTTGTCACAATGAATTGGAAAGATTCACTTTCGCTTGTAGGTACTCTTGAATAAGAGTTCCTTAAAACTAAAATTCTGATCGTAGTGCAAATTGAAATGTTCAAAGTGGTTGAGTGAATGAGCTGTTTTAAATCTAAGTACTATGCGATGAAAATTATGTTTAAATGAAATAGTGTGAATTTAGTGACAAATATGTGATAACAGGGTTGAGAAGAATTGTCACTAACACTTTCTAAACTACTAAATGGATTATGCGATCGAGTGATGCATTCAATGTTACGATTAGCAGTTTTGAGTGCATCTTGTCACATTATCTTATTTCTAAGATGCTTGCGATGAGTGCAATGTGCAGAGGATATACTTATTTCTAGGAAACATCTTCTCTTTTTTTATGAGTTCAAAATCTAAGGTCTTTCAAACATAGATTAAATTTACTTAGAACAATCTTCCAATTGATTCAAGCAAAGCATATAAGCATGCATAAGACAAGTTGATCACATGTTTCTCTTATTACTTAATAGTGTCAGCTACACACTTCTCATCCCACTAGACAATTTAGCTACGTATGATAGTGATGGAAAATAGAACAAAAGATAAGATAAACATGTATTAATATTTGAAAGTTTGAATTTGTCAATATAGAAATTACAATGAAAATACATAAAGAGAAAGAAAAGAGTATAGAAACAAGTCGTGGTATGTAATGTCTTGCTCCCTCCGGCTCTTTTGATGACTGCTTCACTTAGAACATTAAACAGTGGTATCCTTATTCCTTCCTCACAGGAATTCTAAGCTCTCATTAGGGAATTTCTATGGAAAAATAGGAAAGTTTTTTAGCAAAGTTTCCTCTCGCCTCCCACTATATCTTTTTTTTTTTTTTTTTTTTTTTTTTTTTTTTATCTTTCTCATGATTGCATTGATAGGGCACATTAAATTCCATAGCCTGACGCGCCGTCTACAACATGTCAGAGGTTCATTGAATCTTTGAAAAAGTTCTCTTGCCGACTGCCAATGCAATCTGTGATTTGACTCCCACTGCCAATGTCATGTCATGCCTCATTGATAGGGCGCATTAAATTCCATAGCTTAATTTTGGGCTCGTTATCAATTTTTATGTGTTTATTTCCCTATTTTGTAAGTACAGAGCAATCAAGAAGTAGCATGGGCGATTTAGTGAAGAACAGGGTTAATTGGAAGCAATTTGAAGTTAATTTGAGCATCTGGGCTTCAAGGAATTGAAATAACCAAAATGCCATCAAGTTCCACTGAGTATAATCGACCATAGAGTAATTGAGTAAAATGCCATCGAGTATAATCTAGTTTAATACACTACCAAGTAAATTGCCATCAAATATAATCAGTCGCCGAGTATCATCGTGTAAAAGGCTATCGAGTATAATCATGTAAAATGTTGTCGAGTAAACGAGCATCGAGCATCGAGTAAAGGAGCATCGTGCATCGAGTATCGAGTTTTTGACAAAATGCTCGACATTGCAACATTTTTCCCTGACGCTGGTGGGCTTTCCTGTCGAGCATTGCAATGCTGCGATAATATCTATATATATCTCCCTTCGCTTTAGGTTAATAGGATGTGCCCACCTTCGGCCTCCAGCTAAATTTCCCCTCTCTTTTCTCTTTCACTTTGTATTTTGGATGTTTCTATAGTAATTTATCGAGTAATGTCGGATTGTAGCTTCTCATCCTCTATGGAAAGATAAGATTTTGGTTTCTTAGCTTAGGGATTCAGAGGAACTCGATGTAATTTTGTGAGATTTTTATTTATTGGTGTATACAAACTTGTCTATGGGTCTTAATCTGAATTTATATTTATGAATTGCATAATTTTAATTGTTGATTGACACCCAATGATTTTGTTGTGTAATTCTAATGCTTTGTGATTCACATGTAATATTTGACACATATCTATAAGTTAATCCCAATGGAAGCAATAGGTTCATTAGGCAAAAAGAACTGCTCCTATCAACCTAGAAAAAAACCATATTGATTGTTTAATTAGACGTTGAATGTTAAAACACTCATCTTAGCATAATTCCTAGAACTTAATACGATTTGTTATTTTGTATGGAGTGGATTCATTTTCTATGCATTTTGATTAATCAGATAATTAGGGCCATTGGTTGGGATTCCAATCAATTGGGCTAAGCATCAACAAGAAGTTTAAGTCATAAATTGGTTCAATGATCTAAATTACATTGGGTAAATCCATTCCTCTAAGCTAAGAGATCTCGATTAATTGCACTTCTATCTTTTATTTTCTTGCAATTTATTTTATGCAATTTCAATTGTCCATCCACACCAAATCCCCCCTATTTATCTCTTCAACTGAAAACGAGTTTTAATGAACTAATCTTCCGCGCTACCTTGAGGTTCGACCCCGAACTTGTTACTTCTACTATCAATTAGTATAAGTAGTTCGTTTGATGATCTATAAGTATTATTTTCCTAGACACGGGTTTACAGGCAATGGTAAACTCGACCCAGCCAAATTGGCGTCGTTGCCGGGGAATCGTATTAGTTCTTCTTAGTTAGTTTTTAGTTAAAGTTTCTTTTGTTTTGATTTGTTTTCTTTTTGTGTCGGTTAAGTATGACAGGATTTCTGAATCAATCTTCGACGTCCAAAGGTCAAGTTGTAAATTTTGATGACGAGGTAAGTGGCCTTCACCGCGAGCTTACCGAGTTGACTTCCTTGGTTGGCAACTTGGTGAAAAGTAGATCGTAGCAAGTAAAGGTGTGCGAGATTTGCCTACTTAAGAGGAACCCCGAACAAGCATGCTCGAGGTTGCAGTGGATGCCAACAACATGTGGATTCACCGAGGAGAGGTATTTTGGTCCTTGGGACCACGAGCCTCACCATACTTGGTGGGGGGGAGTCCTTTGACTAGGGGTACTCATGATGTCAATAAAGCTTTGGCGGCCAAGGCTTCACCGCACCACATCAGTTGACACATGCTCAGTCTTTAGGGTCAGGTAAGTCTTTAGAGGCTTTGGTTATGGAGCTTGATTATAGAGCTTTTAAGATTGAGCAAGACAACCTCCGTATGTAGCAAGAGTTAGAGTGCATCAAGTAGAAGAGTCTTTGCCCTAGAGGAAGAGGCTAGAACTGACTTGCAAAGCCTAAGTGACCTTATTGCTTGGCTTGCAACTTCAGTTTGGGGGCCGAACGAGCCATTGTCAAACCATTACATTGATTTTCTATAGACCCAGAGGCATGAGGTAGTCCACGTCGACCCGTGGAGGAGAAGGAACCACTTCTTGGGGATTCGTGTCCAGGTATGACTATGGAGTTTTTAATTTATGAACTTGCTAATAGTACTCTTCAGTCTCAGTAGGATCTTCAAGCTCGGCTGTAAAGATCAGTCACCCATGTTACCCAGCTAACTGAGGCCATGCAAGGACTAGAGAGCGCACCAGAGCAGTCCATCGTCTGTACCTCGGAGGTCGAGTTCCTTGCGGAGTGCTACTTCTCCAGTGATAATGAGGACGTCACTCCATGTTTGCTAGTTTATGAGGTTAAGGAAATGTTGAGCCTAAATCTGATTAAATCCAAGTGATAGAGTTAGAAGTCAAAAGACCCTGCCTTTTTCTGGCTCCTGATATTTCGTATATATTCGAGTTTTTTTCCCCAGTCCTCACGAGTTTGTTGAGTCTTTTATTTGTTTCGACTCTTTTGGTCATTTAAGTCTTTTTATTCTTTTTTTTTACCTTTTCTACCATATTCTAAAAAATCAAAATTCGACCTGTCTTGTTCTCTTCGGAAGATGAGAAGCCTTATAGCTTACTGGGCTATATTGACTCATCTAAGAAAGAACCAGAGAAATACAAGAATTTCTTTGTACCTTTACAGGGGACAAGTCACGCCCAACAACCAACGTTAAAAATTTTCCTTTCTTAGAGGGAGCTAGGTGAAAAGTTCATTGCTTTCTTTATTTGTTTTCTGCATTAACTTTCTTTTTGTTTTTATTTTTTTTTTTTTGTAGGGACGACCTAGAGGAGAGAAGCATTTTTTTGAGAGGCGAGCCCGACCGACACCATCATGTGTGCGACAATATTTTCAGGAGGTTTTCTATTGCTTTGAACTTTTTCATTATTGAGCTTCATTTAGAATACATTGGGGACAATGTATTATTTTAAGTTACGGGTGGGGTAACCATCGGATAGTTTTTTATTTTGTTTGGGGTTCTCGATCATTGTGCTTGGACAATGCTTGTGTGCCTTGATTGTCATGCTTGCTATTTGCTTAGTTGTTATCATGATAGTTTATAACACACTTTTTTTGTGATAAAATTTGCATGAAAGAACGTTAGGATAGTATGATCATGATTTTTGACCAATTTTTTTTTAAAAAAAAATCTTATCTCTCATGCATCTTTAAGTCATTGTTTTGCGAAATTAAAGCCTTGCGTGCATAGAATTGGATTATCTAGTTTGTATTTTTGTTGTTATTCCAAAAGGTCCACCTTTGACTTAGGAGTAACCATGCTTGTTCTAGAGCAAAACTAAACAAAGTGGATAAAATAAGATCTACTGTGAATTAAAAAAAAAAAAAAAAAAAGAAAGAAAGAAAGAAAAGAAAATTAGTTGCAACTCTGAAAAAAATAGAAAAAAAAAGCATAAAAAATGAGCATATGCTAGTTTGACTGCAAAATAAATAAATAAGATTGTGTGTGCTGTGCATGGATAGAGGTGAAAAATAGCTACCTCCACCGTGTCTAGTTAGGGCCCACGAGAAAATAGTGATAGGTTCTCGGGAGTGGGGTGTGAAAGCTAACCCTCTAGGTAAAATAAAGGCCCTTTATGTTTTGTGCGTGTAAGTTTAGGCACCCTTGTCTTAGTGTTGCCCTCTTTTTTGCAAGTGTGGTATGTTCAAGGTTGATAACCAAACCAGAGTAGGGGAAAAATGGGATGAGGACTTTATAAAACTTTTCCAGGCTGTGCAAACTTAACTAGCAAAACTCTAGGCTCACTCATGCATAAATAGATTGAGAATCATGCTTAAACTTGTGCTTCATCGACTATTCATAATTGATTTTCGTTCTTGATTTAAAATTTCATACGATTTGATTGTTGAGACTGAAGTAACAACATTGTGAAATAAGCTAGTATATCTTTGATTGATTTATATTCTATTTTGTGTGCTCCTACCTTGCTCGGGACGAGCAAGAATTAAGTTGGGGGTGTTTGATAGCTCTTAAAAGAGCTATTATTCCTAGCTTATTTCGGACTTGTTATAGGATTTTACATGTTTATTTCCCTATTTTTAGGTACCGAGAAATAAAGAGGTAGAATAGGCGATTTGGTGAAGAACAAGGTTAATTTGAAGCAATTTGGAGTTAATTTAAGCATCTAGGCTTCAAAGAAGTTGAAATTACCTAAATGCCATTGAGTTCCATCGAGTATAATCGACCATTGAGTAATCGAGTAAAATTGAATCGAGTATAATCGAGTATAATCAACCATCAAGTAAATTACTATCGAGTATAATCGCCCGTCGAGTATCATCGAGCATCATCGTGTAAAAGGTTGTCGAGTATAATCGTGTAAAATGTTGTTGCGTAAACGAGCGTCGAGCCTGGAGTAAAGGAGCATCGTGCATCAAGTATCAAGTTTTTGACAGAATGCTCAGCATTGCAAGGGTTTTCCCTGATGCTCGTGGCCTTTCTTATCGAGCATCAAAACACTGCGATGATATCTATAAATATCTCCCTTCGCTTTAGGTCAGAAGGATGCACACACCTTTGGCCTTTAGATGAATTTCCCCTCTCTTTTCTCTCCCACTGTGTATTTTGGGTGTTTCTTTAGAAATTTATTGAGTAATGCCAGATTGTAGCTTCTCATCCTCCATGGAAAGGTAAGATTTTGGTTTCTTAGCTTAGGGATTCAGAGGAACTCGATGTAATTTTGTGAGATTTCAATTTATTGATGTATACAAACTTGTCTATGGGTCTTAATCCGAATTTATATTGATGAATTGAATGATTTTAATTGTTGATTGACACCCAATGATTTTGTTGTGTAATTATAATGCTTTGTGATTCACTTGTAATATTTGACACATTTCTATAAGTTAATCCCAATAGAAGCAATAGGTTCGTTAGGCAAAAAGGATTGCTTTTATCAACCTAGAAAAAAACCATATTAATTGTTTAATTAGATGTTGGAAATTAAATCCTCATATTAGCGTAATTCTTAAAACTTAATGTGATTTGTTAATTTGTATGGAGGGGATTCGTTTCTGTGCATTTTGATTAATTGGATAATTAGGACCATTGGTTGGGATGCCAATCAATTGAGCTAAGCATAAACAGGAAGTTTAAATCATAAATTGGTTCAATGATCTAAATTACATTGGGTGAATCCATTCCTCTACGCTAATAGATCTCGATTAATTGTGCTTCTATCTTTTATTTTTTTGCAATTTATTTTATGAAATTTCAATTATCCATCCACACCAAATCCCCCCATTTATCTCTTTAAATGAAAACGAGCTTTGATGAACTATCTTTCAAGCTTCCCTGAGGTTCGATCTCGGACTTGCCGCTTGTACTACAAGTTAGTATAAGTAGTTCGTTCAATGATTTATAAATATTATTTGCGTAGGCGTGGGTNCGGACTTGCCGCTTGTACTACAAGTTAGTATAAGTAGTTCGTTCAATGATTTATAAATATTATTTGCGTAGGCGTGGGTTTATGGGCAACGACTTGACCCTAGCAGATCGCATCAGTGGGTACTTGGCTTATGCGATCGTGCGTTCATCTGGTTGTGCTGAATGGTATTCTACATAAAGATAGCAATATCAGCCCGAAATTTAGATGTTAAATATTGAGAGTGTGTGATCGTATACTTCGTTTTTTGTATAAATTCTTTGGTAAAAAATGTTAGAGCTTCATGTCTTTTTCTTATTCTTTTTACATGGAATAGCTATAATAATACAAGTTCTATGTTGGGTTTTATGTCCTAAAACTCGTGGTTTGTAAACAATAGAACTTATTATGAAAATTCGATAAAGTTGTTATTGAATATATTTTTTTTAGAAATTCAATTAACTAAAGTCCCTTGACTATTATGTGAGTACTTGAGCTTTATGTGGAGATATACAAGTAGATCAGGTTAGAGTAATTAGTCAAATTGATCTATAGAATACGAATAAGGTTGGGTGCCTTATTCTGATAACACTATTGGATGCAGCCTACTCTGTAGTTGTTACAAAGAGTTGTAAAGTGCTACAAAAGAAGTGATCCTAATTCGCTCATATTGGGACATGAAGAGTGGGGTGTCCTTTGCAAATGAGTTTTGTGCAAGAACATACCACGAAATCACTCACTCTTACTTTATAATACTGTTTAATGTTTAAGACTGACTATTTCAAAGCGATGACCTAGGTAACTTGACCTTAATCTTGAGCTAACTATGAACTTTTGTTTATTCAGGATTATCCTTTGATCTGCAAACGGTGAGAGTAGACCAACTCCCTTTGCTCAATAAACTTACCATTTTGGGGATAAGACCGGATGAATAGCTGGAAATATAAGGTGCAAGAGGGAATTCATTACTACCCGATTAGGGGTTAGTAGAGAGGTTGTTCCTTTCAAGTGTTGATTCTGGGTCTTGAACAAGAGGCCTCGCCCTCTCATTGGCCCGAGACGGATTCAACTTTTTGATTAGATCACAAATAAATTGTTCATTAGGGGGATCAACGAGACTTAACGAACAAGAGGTAATTTCTGGGGTAAAACAGAGATTTGACCCAACCGTTATTACGAGCAACCTGTGAAGGGTTATATTACTATCATGGTTATATCGGGTGGACATAATATATCTACAGTGAGAGAAGATCGGTTATGGGCTTTAGTGAAATCACCCATTAGTTAATGAATGAGGGTTAGATCGGTCTAATGAGTTTAGCCGATTAATCTCGGATCGTTGGAGCCCATGATTTGTAGGTTTACAAGGTTCCCCTACTAACTTGTAAATGGATTAGCTGTAGAATAACGTGATAAGTTAATTTGAAGTGTTCAAATTAGAATTAAATAAAATTGGAAAAATATGATTTAAATATGATTTAAATATTTGAAGATGGAGCTGTGTAAAAATTAATTTAATATTTGATATTAAATTAATTAAATTATTTAAATTGTTTAAATAATTATTTATTAATTTTATTAAATAAAATTAATTTATGAAATTATTTTTGTAAAATTAATAATATTTTCAGTTTTATTAAATAAAATTGATTTAAGAAATCAATTTTGATAAAATTTAAAAAGAAAAGAAAAACACAAAATTGGAAAAATGGGATTTTCCTTTGTCTTCTTCCTACTAGCTCACACACAACCCACCTTAAACTCTTCATTAACTCCAAGCATGAGTTGCATCTCATGTAGAAAATCTCTTTGCATGAATGTATGCAATATATTGAAGAGATTGGAATGTTTTGAAGGTAATGCAACCGAACAATTTTTGTGAAAAATTTGTGAGAGAAGATGGTTGTTCTTCTGTTGGGTTGCTGCTGTGAACTTCTCCAAATTCCCTTAATTCCATTTTATTTTGAGTTCATTAATCAATCTTGAGCACCAAAAGAATAGTAAGGAAGATCTTGGGGTGGTCTACTACAAGATTCAGTGGAGATTTGAAGCTGGTTCAAAGCTCAAAGAAAGTTCTTCAAAGGTATGTCATGAAGCCGATTTATTTCTGTTAAAGCATGTTTTCTTTTATGCCAAAATTAATGAATTAGAGTGCTTATAGATCCTGATTTCTTCCATTGCGCATTGGTACCTTCCAACATTATCACATCCCCAAATTTAAAACAATGCTTGTTTTCAAGAATATACTTATGATCTCTTAGTATTTTGATCGCCTTCATGAGTTGCCTAGACCTCTCAAAGTGTCTAACCCAATTTGCTAGACCAGAACTTTCTTGAGTTTTATTCCTTTTTCCTCTAAATTTATTTCTAATCTTGAGAAGCTGCAAGCTTAATCTTCAAAAATCCTCTACTCATTTCTAAGACAATTTAATATTTCAGAAATGGAGGTTTTGAACAAAATAAAAAGAATCGCTCCTTGTTATTTCTATGGTATTCTTGCGCTGATCCAAGTGTCTGACCTTCGTTTTGGCTTGCCCCCATGGGTATCATGAGGACATCCAACTACGAGCCAGTCGCTCTTTTCAGACTAACTTATGCCTTGTGTTTTTATGGCAGTGGAGTTGCGATCATTTATTCCTTGCATTGATCAAAATTCTTGCCTTCGTTTTGGCTTGTCCACATGGGTGTCATGCAAGCATCCAACTACGGGCAAGTTTCGATCTCAATGTTTTTTTTTTAAGATAAGAAAGTATTAAAGGAGATTAAATAATTTTGGAAGCTTTTAAGTTCATAAACGTTCCCCCCTCCCCCACCCCCCCCCCCCCAAATTTAGGAATATGCAATGGTATTAGAAAGTTTATGAAAAAGAAGTTTTGGTCAGCTTGTACGCTTACTTAATCCTAGAAATAATTTCAAAGAAAAAAGAATCCTGAAACTTAATATTGATTCCAGTCTAGGCGTTATTGTTAGAGCATAATTTCATCATTGGGGTCATTATTGGCAACCAAGGCAATAGAAAAATTATAATAGATCAACAGTATGTACGTGATACAAATAACAAGAAAAGACACAAAAGATAGACAAAATTTCCAAAGAATTTATATTCAACTATCAAAGTGATGATACATGAAAGTAAAAGAAAAAAAAAAAGAAAGACATCAAGCTAAAATAAAAGAAACAAGGAAGGACACCACCCCCAAATTTAAGTTTCTCCCGCATCATTGTTGCGATCTTGCGATGGATTTTTGTAGGGAAAGTGCAACAGATTCTATAGATGAAGGGAAATTGGTGGCACCACCACTAAAAATAATTCAACCATATAATGGAACTGATCGTGCAGCCATATAATGGAGCGACAACATTCTGAAATAATTGGTGACACCACCACTAGATTCTATAAAGCGATGGCATTTTGAAATAATTCAACCATATTATGGAACTGATCATGCAGCCTTCACGTCAACTGCTGTATGAAGTTATATGTTGTATTTTTCTAGTCTTAAACAAATTTCCTCAGCTCACTATGCTATCTAACGAACTCATCTTGCTCTCACCTTAGATCATTCATTTTCATTTGGATCGATTGCTACTCAAGATAGTGCTCCGAGACCTCCCAAAATCGATTCATGGAGGTCATCATGAAGGAATATGTACCATTCGTCTTTAGGGTCGATCCCTTCAGAGTCATTTACTTGTTCGTTCTGCACTTCTTAAGAAGGTTCACACTCACTATCCTCACCAATACATAAGCCAATGCCTGTTTCAATCTTAGGCGATGGTAGGCTTGGGTCATTGATAGTGATGTGTGGAGAGCTTTTAAGAGAGAGTGGTGTACTTGGTAATATGGATCAAGCCACTAACGTTAATGGGGATTAGTTGC
This sequence comes from Benincasa hispida, assembly GCF_009727055.1. Classification (NCBI taxonomy): domain Eukaryota; kingdom Viridiplantae; phylum Streptophyta; class Magnoliopsida; order Cucurbitales; family Cucurbitaceae; genus Benincasa; species Benincasa hispida. The sequence goes on along the minus strand of NC_052355.1, from coordinate 13,671,430 downwards.
ATGATACAAAAGATGGCCATTACTCGTTCTCTGAAGACCAAATGATCTTGAGTTGTGGGGAGCAGCTTTCTTTTGACGAAATATAACCATATGTTAGCTTCTGGCGTTAGGCTGTGCAGTGACAACGTCTTGACCCCTTTTGCTGAAACAGTCCATTTCGTCCTAGGTAGCGCTACAATCTTCAGCGCTTCTTTTTTACTCTTCGCTGGAAAGCTTTTGGGGTAAAGAGGGTTTAGGGTTTAGGTAAGCATAAGGAATTAGAATACTCGAGAATAGGGGTTTAAATAGAGAAAGAGTGGAAGAGGAAAGAATGGACTAGCTCACGATTCGAGGCAATCATAATGTTGCACACAATAATGATGATTTGATGGAATGTCAAGCAGCGCATCTATTCACTGACCTAAGGTGGGATGACGTATCGTTCCCTTACCTGCGATGAGTTCTTTTAGAAATGCGTTGGGCTATAATTCCCATGCATCACCACTCTCATCAAATCATTTATTGCATTAGAAACCCCAATTACAATTTTTTTAAATATTAAATAATAAAAAAAGAAATTAACTAGCAGTCGATAAAAAATTAAAGAAGCTAAAAGAAAAAAAATAAATAAGCAATTTAAATGAAAAGAACAAAAATAAAAGAAAAAGGATACACAAAAAAAATGTGATGCATCCCATAATGGATATTGCTTCAAAGTGCATGGACTCCTTGTAACCGCATCATTCGGGCTTCCCCAAGTCTATAGATATCTTATCGCGATGAAAATCCCCTCCATAGTAAGGCTCGATCCTTTGCCCATTTACCTTGAATGTGTTGGTCCCATCTTCACTAATCAATTCTACCTCTCCATGCGGATAGACTTCTTTGATGATGAATGATCCTGACCAACGCAGTTTAGCTTCCGTAGAAAAAGACGTAGTCGATAGTTAAATAATAAAACTTTTTGGCCAATTTCAAATTTTTTCTTACGGATGCATTGATCATGCCAACGCTTTGTTCGTTCTTTGTAAATCTTGGCATTCTCATATGATTGCAGCCTTCATTCATCTAGTTCCAACAATTGAAGCCTCCTTGCTTCCCCCACACTCTTCAAGTCAAAGTTGAGTTTTTTCGTAGCCCAAAATGCTTTGTGTTCAAGTTCCAATGGCAAGTGGTAGGCTTTCCCAAAGAATAGAGTGTATGGAGACATTCCTATGGAAGTTTTGTATGCAATGCGGTATGGCCATAATGCTTCATCTAGTCTTTGAGCCCAATCTTTGCGCGTCAGGTTAACAACTTTCTCCAAAACTGTCTTGATTTCCTTATTTGATACCTCAGCCTGACCATTTTTCTGGGGGTGGTATGCTGTGGCTATTTTGTGGTGAACGTTGTATTTGACAAGAATTGTGCTGACGATGTGATTGATGACATGTATGCCTTCATCGCTTATAATAGCATGTGGACTGCCAAAGCGAGTGAAGATATTTTTCTCAATAACTCTTAGACGGTGATTGCATCATCATAGAAAATCGCCTCCACCCATTTGGATACATAGTCATTAACTATAAGATGTAGTTGTGGCCATTAGACGGTGGAAATGACCCCATAAAATCGATCCCCCACACATCAAATAATTCCACCTCCACGATGACATTCATTGGCATTTCATTTTTTTTCTGAAATGCTCTCGGTGCGCTAACACCTAACAAATTTCATGACATATGCACGTGCATCCTTAAATAAGGTGGACCTAGTATCCACTCTGCAAGATCTTCATAGCTGTGTGTTGACTTCCAAAATGTCCACCATAGGGAAATTCATGGCATTGATAGAGGAATACGTTTTCTCAGGATATGGTCAGGTCTTCTTTTGTATAGGTTAGGCTCTTCCAATATAAAATTTATAGTTGTGCATGAGCCTTTTTTTTTTTTTTTTTTTTGTTGAAAGGTATATTCTTCTGGAAATTGCTTGCAAACAAGGAAATTCACAATGTCCGCATACCAGGGCAAGTATTGATCGAATTTCAACAGCATTTCATCAGGGAATGAGGTGTTTACAAAGGGTTATATGTGATCATTTTCATGATTTTCAAGTCGTGATAAATGATCTCTGGCCTTATTCTCTAACCCTTTCCTCTCTATAATCTCTGTGTCAAACTCCTGAAATAGTAGGATCCATCGAATCAATCTTGGTTTTGCAACCTTATTTCATCAAGTATTTGATAGCAGAATGATCTATATGAAAGATGACCTTTGATCCCAGCAGATAAGGTCGAAACTTTTCCATGGCAAAAACCACTGCCAGCAATTCTTTCACAATGGTTGTATAATTTTCCTGGGCGCTATTAAGGGTCTTACTTATGTATGCGATATGATGAAGAATCCTTTGTATACGTTCAGCTAAAGCTGCTCCCATCGCATATTCACTGGCATCGCACATAAGCTCAAATGGTTTCGTCTAATCTGGCGAAATTAGAACTAGAGCTGAAACTAGTGCTTTCTTTAATTTCTCAAATCAGTTTAAGCAATTTCGAAGTCAAAAGGTCGGTCCACCTCTAGTAGCATGTTTAGATATGGAAATTTTTTAGAAGTCTTTGACAAATCTGCGATAGAAACCAGCATGTTCAAGAAAACTTCTCAAAGTCTTCACATTCCTAGGGGGCGGTAGCTTTTCAATGGCCTCAATCTTCACTCGATCAACTTCTAAGCCAGACTTAGAAACCTTGTGTTCAAGAATAATCCCTTCGGTCACCATGAAAATAAAATTTTTCTAAATTCACAACCAAATTTGTGTCCTCACACCTCTTTAGGATTTTCTCTAGATTTTCCAAGCACACATCGTATGTTCTTCCGTAGACTAAAAAATCGTCCATGAATATTTCTATTGATTCTTCGAGATAATCCAAAAAGATAGCCATCATGCATCTTTTAAATGTGCTAGGAGCATTGCACAATCAGATGGCATGAGACAAAAGGCGAACATATGGGCATGTGAATGTCGTTTTCTCTTGATCCTCGGGTGCGATCATAATTTGGTTATACCTCGCGTATTCGTCCAAAAAGAAAAAGTAGTCATTCCCTACCAATCTATCCAACATTTGGTCGATGAAGAGTAAGGGAAAGTGATTGTTTTTTGTCGCAATGTTGAGTTTCCGGTAATCCATGCAGATTTCCTATCGGTAAATGTACACATTGGTATTAATTCGTTGCTCTCATTGGGTACAACTATCATTCCCCCTTTCTTTGGCTCACACTGCACTGGGCTAACCCATGTGCTATCTGAGATGGGAAAAATAATTCTTACATCTAACCATTTGATGATTTCCTTTTTGACCATTTCTTTCATCACTGAGTTCAACCTGCGTTGAGGTTCAACAAAGCCTTTCTAACCTTCTTCCAATATGATTTTGTGCATGCAATATAATGTAGTTATACCCTTAATGTCAGCAAGGGTCCCCCTACGACTTTGATGTATTTTTTTAATACTTCAAGTAGGACTACTTCCTTTTCTTTCCAAAGTGTGGATGATATGAGGACTGGCAAGGTTTCATTCTTTCCCAAGAAAGCATACTTCAAATGGGCCGGTAACACCTTCAATTCCAGGACTGAAGGTTGTTCCCAAGAGGTTTCTTCAAGCCATTTCATTCGTCTATATTCAGCGGTTCACAAATTTTCTATATCACTGTCACTGCATTACATGATTCGACTGCAATATAGGCCTCTTCCTTTGGTCCTGATTCTTTATTAGCTTTCCTATCAAAGTTGTAGGGCAATTCCTCATCTATATTGCACGAGTGTACTTCGTCTGGGTAGTTCATCACCTTAATGATGTTGAACATCAACTTTTGGCCATTGACATGCATTGCAATTTCTCCTTTATGCACATTGATATGAGCTCTTCCAGTGGAGAGAAATGGTCGTCCCAATATAATAGGGACATCTTTATCAGCTTTGTAATCAAGTATGATGAAGTCCATAAGGAGGATTAATTTATCCACTTTAATCAACACATCTTCCAACATCCCTTTCAGATGCACAAGTGATCTGTTTGCTAATTGGAGGGTCACTATTGTGGGAGTGAGTTCTCAAATCTCTAATTTTTTAAAAATTGATAAGAGCATCAGATTTATCCTTGCCCCAAAATGCATAAAGCATGCCCAATATAAATTCCTCTGATTGAACAAGGTATTGTAAAACTTCTAGAGTCTCTCATCTTTGGAGGAATTATTGTATTGCTAACTTGCATTAGAGCCACCATCTCGTAGTTCCATATGCTCCTTTTCTTGGATATAATATCCTTTAAGAAATTAGCATAGGTGCGCATTTGCTGTATTACTTCCACGAAAGGGATATTGATGTGCAGTAGTTTCAATTTTCCAAGAAAGTGTTGATATTGATTTTCATCGCTTTTCTTCTTTTTTAGCCTTTGTGGAAACGGAGGTGATTACTCGTCCTATGGTGTTGATGTTGTAGAAGTTGTGAGGTGATTTCTTTTAATTCTTGTACTTCCTTGTGAACACTCTCTTCAAATGCATGATCTTTGTCTTATTGACTTTTAGATTCTTCATGCGATTTTCTTTTTACAGCCTCTGCTGTTATGTGTCCACTCCATAATGTCACCACCTGACGTTGTTCCTTGGCTTAGTCCCTCATGTGGTGAGGAGTATTTATGGTGCTTAGAAGTGCTCCTTGTTGCCTATTTTTCAATTCGCCTGCGATCTGGCCCATTTATACTTTAAGATTACGAATGGATGTTACTTGGTTTTCAAGAACTATTTCATTCTTTTGAATGTATTCCTTCAATAAATTTTTTAAGGAAGAGGATGTGGATGACTAAGATGAATTGACTGTTTGCTGAAATCCATCTGATCTTTGTTGAAACCCTGGTGGCCCATCTCTACGGTCATTGTGAGGATTGACTTGTGCTTGTTGCTGATTACCACACAAGAGAAATTGGGATGATTTCTCCAACTAGGATTATATGTGTTGGAAAAAGGGTTGTTTTTAATGAAGTAGACAGATTGAATATTTTGCGGGCACTCCTCAAAGGATTGAGGTTCCTCGCAAAGGACAAAACTTTTGATGTTAATTTGGGAAATCACATTCACTTGCTCCCCGTTTACGCCAGTCTTGGTCATTTTCGTCGTCTGCACCAAATTTTTCATTGCATTTACTTGTTTTTGTAGATATGTGATAGCGTCATTATTCTAGGCTCCGTTCATTCTTGACCCATTCTCATTTTCCTGCTAGTCTTCTGTGAACCCCGAATCCCAATTTCTCTACTTAAGCATGTCACTATTGAAATTTGTGTGATAAGTAGGATGATGTAAAATCTAGTATGGAATGGTAGAGAGAAATTAGAAGAAAAGAGGAAAATTTGGCCAAGTGTGGAAATTAGTGTGATGATGCGTTGGAAGGGTGGTATTGATGCGTTGGAAGGATTGTTGGTGAAGGCATGCAATGATGCGTTGGAAGGCACATGGGTAGGCTAGGGCATGCGTCGAGTAGCCTCGGCCAGTGCCCAGGCCATGCGTCGAGTAGCTTGCTGCGGACGCCCTGTCAATGGGTAGAGTGGATGCCCCCTTGCGTTGCGCGCACTGGCGAGCGGCCACACCCCACGCGTTGAGCGCCTCTGTCGAGCAATTGTGTCATGCATCGAAGTGCCCTGCCGTGTAGCCAAGCGCACAACCCATGCCTTGTGCCCATGCAGCTGAGCGAGCGATGGCAAACAAGTGCCGCACGCCCATGTGTCAAAGTAACACGCCCATGCGCCTAAGCATCCGACCAAGCATCCAGGCGATAGGCGCAACCATGTAGCCAAGCACGCCCATGCGTCAAGCGGCCAAGCACACCCACTTGTCGAGCAACCAACCTATGCAGCGTGCCTATGCGTTGGTGGCCAGCACCATGCGCTCATGCCAAACAAGCCGTGCGAGTGGGCCATGCATCGAGGATGGACGGTCACCCTATGCGTTGGTGATGGTTAGCTCCTTGCGATGGCTAAGTTGAATTGTAATGCTAGTGAATTGGCTTGCTATGCGTTGCTTATGGACTAGGCGTTGAGCAACCAAGAGTTGGACGCATACAAGGACCGTCTCTTATACACATCTAGATGTGTATAAGAGACAGCTCTAAAGTCTAATTTTCAGGGTAGGGCTGTTGGAAGAAAATATGGAAGGGATCGGGCTGGAAACTGAAAAAAATACAGAAGGGTCAGGCTGTCGGGTCAGTTTGGGCCAGTCTTAAAGATTTGTGATTCTGGTCAAACCACGAGGATTTATAAGCTCATATTTTAGGATAAGCTTCCTGAGATATTTTAGAATATTTTTGTAGAAGAAAGTATCTCAAAATAAGATTTATAACTATGAGTAAATTGAGTTGTAATTTGAATCTAGATTCTAGGGGTGACAAGGGAGCCCGAGGTAGAAAATGGAGCTACTAGAGTGAAAAGATCCTAAGAAATCAAGGTGAGTGGCTAAAACGTTTTGACTAAAACATTTTATTAAAATGTTTTATTACAACGTATTATAGAAAGCTTGTTTTAAAGAAGATTATTCTCATGCCAACTAGTTTTACAACGTTATTTCCAAGCAAACTGTGAGTTATGTTTTAAACTTTACATGTTTTAAAGAGAACGACATTTATGACTAGTTTTACTTAAAACGTGATACCAAAGGACATTTGCGAAGGTATCCGGCCAACTAGATACTGAAGGATATTTGAGAAGGTATCTATTGGTACTGAAGGACATTTGAGAAGGTATCTGAACAGTAGTACCTAAGGTATGACGGTACTTAGTATGACCACGTGCACGTAGGTAGAGTCAGAGATTGAGCAAAAGGGTTCTCTCTAGACTAGTAGTTGGTGTTGGATTGTTTTATCCACAGTAAGGGTTATTCTCAACTGAGAAATAATTTTACTATTTTATGATTAAAATAGCTTTATATGTTTTATTCTTAGAAAATGTTTATACCGCAGTACAAGTACTGTAGAAGCTTATATTTTTGGTTAAATTCTTTATTGAGATTTTGCATGAGAATCAATTATTTTTCTAAGTCACTCACTAGGCGCAAGCTCTCCCCATTTTCAAATGTTTTCTTCCCCCCCTCCCACCCCCGACAGGTAGCAGTCAAATCCTTTGAAGATAGCTCTGCAACTGCTCTGCCACTAAAGAATAAAGAGTTTTGTAACCCGTTTAGGTGGTTATTGTTAATATTGTACACATGTTACTATTGGTCATATAGGGACTAGGGTTTGTGGGTTTTGGGACTTGTAAATCTAGTGTTGTAATGACTCTAGATATGTTATGTTTCTAAATTAATAAATTGTGGGCCTAAAGACATTCCGCTATATATAAATTATATCTTGGTATCAAAGTTATTCCGCAAGAGTTATTAGGCAGTAAGTGTCAGCCAAAGGGTTGATAACTACTGTAGTCACGCCTTTCTCTAGGCTAAGATGGTGGTCTGGGGCGGGGTGTGACAGCTTGGTATCAAAGCAAAGGTATACGTAAACTTGGGAAAGGATTGAGCTAGCTTAGTATTAAAACATAAGATTTTAGGTGAAAGAGAGAGTTCATGCATTAGATTAAGTCCCATAGATAAGTCCCTAACATGTGTACTTAATAATTAGGTAAAGATGCTGAGAAAAAGTGGCAAGCGGAGTAAGCAGACTGAAGAGAGGAATGTTGACCCTACCAGCGGAGGTCCTGAAGGTAGAAGGGACCCAGATCTGAAGGGGAAAAGAGTTAGAGACTTATTAGAGCAGGAGGCAACTTCTGCAAATGAGTCCAGTACACTAGGGGTAGGTGTAGAACCCCAGGTGGAGGATCGAGTAATCGATAGAATCACTCAAATATTGACGACGAGTGTAGAATCGATTCAGAATGATCCGAAAAAGAAATTCGACATCGAGAGGCTGAAAGCTTTAGAAGCCACAACGTTCGATGGAGCCACAGATCTAGTAGATCCTGAGATCTGGTTGGATTTGATTGAAAAATGTTTTAAGGTTATGAGATGCCCTGAGAACTGTAAGGTCGAATTAGCGGCATTCTTGCTATACAAAGGGGCTGAGAAGTGGTGGAAAGTGATAGTGGCCAGAAGGAATAGATCAAAAAATATGAGTTGGTCTGAGTTTAGACAAGTATTTGAGGATAAATACTACCCTAGTTCTTTTAAAGAAGCGAAGAGGGAAGAATTCCTTAGGCTAACTTAGGGAATGATGACGGTTGTTGAGTATGAACAAAGATTTACTGAGTTATCTCAGTATGCTCTTCCGATCATCGTGGAAGAAAATAAGAGGTGTAGGAGATTTAAGAATGGCCTAAGAAGAAAAATACATACACCCGTTACCTCTACATCCAATTGGGTGAATTTAACTCAGTTAATTGAGACCGCTATCCGAATAGAGTAGAGTGTAGTGAGGGAAGATGTACTCCAGCCATGTGAAGGACAGTTTAGAATGCCTGGAGAAACGCAAAGTAGGAGATTTATACCCCCGTTCTCTAGACAATTGGGTATAAGGAGCTTTGGAGGCATGAGCCAACAAAGTTCAAGTCGAAAGAGATCAAGACCTGCAGCTGGACAGAGTGGTAGATCAGTATCAGGTCCTGTTAGCGAGTCAGTAGCTAGTATAGGAAGCAAACCACTTTGTGTAAACTGTGGTAGACCTCATACAGGAGTATGTTATGGTAATAGGAATGTATGTTTCCAGTGCGAACAAGCGGGGCATTTCAAGAGAGATTATCCTCAACTAGGTCATAGAGCACAGAGTGAGAAAACATGAGTTACACAGACTGTAAACCAACCCAGAGCAACCGGAACTAGAGATGAGGGATACGGTGTAGGTAGCTAGACGAACCCAACAACAATAGCAGTAGCAGCAGGGTAGAGTGTACGCTATGACACACCAGGAAGTGGAAGAGTCTCCAGATGTCGTAACTGGTACGATAACTTTATATAATCAATCAGCTTATGCATTATTTGATCTTGGTGCTATGTACTCATTCATATCTAGCATGTGTGCATTAAATATAGATATAGTGCCTGAGCGTATGAATGAGGATTGTTTTATCGCTACGCCTGTAGGAGATACTCTAGTTGTACATGAGTAATACATGAATTGTAAAGTAATTCTTGGAAATCAGAGTTTATGGGTTGACTTGATCCCATTAGAATTACTAAAGTTAGATGTTATCTTAGGTATGGATTTCCTAAGTAAACACTATGCTACTATGGATTGTTTTAAAAGAAAAATAGTGTTTAGAAGACCAGGCGAAAAAGAAATAACCCTGGTAGCAAGTAAAAGAATACTTCCAAGAAGTTTAATATGAGCAGTAAAAGCTAGGAAATTGTTAAGTAAAGGATGTGAAGCCTATTTAGCCTATGTAACAGTTTCACAAGATAAGAAACTGAAACCTGAGGATGTACCTGTGGTACAAGAATTCTTAGATGTATTTCCTGAAGAGTTACCAAGCTTATCACCTGACAAAGAAATAGAATTTACTATTGAGTTAGTTCTGGGTACAACACCTATATCCCAAACATCATATAGAATGGCACCAACGGAACTAAAGGAACTAAAAGTTCAGTTACAGGAACTTGTGAATAAGGGCTACATTAGACCCAGTGTGTCGCCTTGGGGAGCGCCAATCTTGTTCGTTAAGAAGAAAGATGGTACTCTTAGATTATGCATAGGCTATAGACAATTGAATAAGGTGACCATTAAGAATAAATACCCATTGCCTCGTATAGATGATCTCTTCGACCAGTAAAGGGAGCCACGGTGTTCTATAAGATAGATTTGAGATTGGGTTATCACCAGTTGAAGGTGAAAGACACAGATGTTCAAAAGACTGCATTCAAAACTAGATATGGACATTATGAGTTCCTAGTAATGTCGTTTGGATTGAAAATGCTCCTGCGGTATTTATGGACTTGATGAATAGAATATTTCATCATTATCTGGATCATTTTGTGATAGTTTTCATTGACGATATACTAGTGTATTCTAGTAGTGCAGAGAAACATAAAGAACATTTGAGGATGGTGTTACAGATTCTAAGAGAAAAGGAGTTATATGCCAAATTTATTAAGTGTGATTTCTGTTTAAATCAAGTCATATTCCTTGGGCATATAGTTTTGCCTGATGGAGTTAGCGTTGATTCCCAAAAGATAGAAGCAATAGTTAATTGGGAACGACCCCTGAATGTAACCAAAGTACGCATTTTTCTGGGTTTAGCAGGTTATTATAGGAGATTCGTGGAGGGTTTTTCTAAGATAGCTCTACCATTGACAAACCTAACGAGAAAAGATACGAAGTTTGAGTGCTCACCAGAATGCGAGCATAGTTTTCATGTATTGAAATAGAGGTTAGTGTCAGCACCAGTATTAACTTTACCTACACCAAGTAAGGAGTTTGAGGTTTATTGTGATGGATCCCGACAAGGGTTAAGATGTGTGCTGATGCAGGAGGGAAAGGTAGTAGCTTATGCTTCTCGACAGTTAAAGAAGCATGAATGTAACTACCCTACACATGATTTGGAGTTAGCAGCAGCTGTGTTAGCTTTAAAGTTGTGGAGACATTACCTGTTTGGTGAGCGGTGTCATATATTCACGGATCATAAAAGACTAAAGCATATCATTGATCAAAAGGAACTAAACTTGAGATGGAGAAGATGGCTTGAATTTATCAAAGACTATGATCGTACCATTGACTATCACCCAGGTAAAGCAAATGTAGTAGCTGATGCTTTAAGTCGAAAAACCAGATCAGCTAGAGCTAGTATCAATTCAGTGAAGGGTACATTGATTCATGAATAGTATAATGCTAGGGCAGCATTATCAATCGGTCAAAAAGGAGGGTTACTAGCTTCATTTCAAGTGCGTTCTACGCTCGTAGAAGATATTCTATGTGAACAGTTAAAGGATTCCAATCTTTAGAAGTTAGTTGAAGAAGTGGATAAAAAATTGAGGATGGACTACCAATTAAGAGCTGACAAAGTGCTATTGAAAGAAGGTAGGATATGCATACCTAAGGATTTAGCACTTAAACAAGCTATTCTAGAAGAAGCACATAGTTCGACCTATGCTATGCATCCGGACAATACGAAGATGTATAGAACATTAAAGAGAACGTACTGGTGGCCTGGTATGAAAAAAGAAATAACGGAGTATGTTGGCAGGTGCCTAATATGTCAACAAGTTAAACTAGAAAGACATAGGCCAGCAGGATTACTTAATCCACTCCCCGTACCAGAGTGGAAATTGGAGCATATTATGATGGATTTCCTGTTTGGATTACCTAAGACACCAGCGAGCTATGATGGTATATGGTAATTGTGGATAGATTGACAAAAATAGCTAAGTTTTTACCTGTTAAAGTTACTTATACCCTAGACCAATTTGCTAAGCTATATGTTGATCGAGTTGTGAGTCAGTTTGGAGCTCCAGTTTCAATTGTATTAGACCAAGACTCTAGATTTACATCAGAGTTTTGGCCTAGTTTGCATAAATCTATGAGAACCAAATTATATTTTAGTACCGTTTTTAATCCACAGACGGATGGTCAGTCTGAGCGGACTATTCAGACACTAGAAGACATGCTGAAAGCATGTATATTGAAATTCAAAAGCAGTTGGGATATGCATCTATCGTTAATCAAATTTTCATAACAACAGTTATCATTCGAGCATACGATCTCGGGATTGTTTTCCACTCGTAGTTTCTTCAGGTGGTTCCGCTGCTCGTCCATCCTACAGCTCTATTTTGTCGCCTTTTTCTGTTGGCTCTTGGTCTTCTGTGAAAATTCCTCTCTATTTCTGGGACGTATACGAGCTCCAGAGTATTTCTTTCCCTCATTTGCGCCTTTCTCGCAGTGAAGGTACAATACTCTAGAAAGTCGAGGTCTATAAAGATCATAAGAATGGCTTTAGCACAGTAAGTTACCACAATCCCCGGCAACGGCATAAAAAACTTGATGCATTAATAATATGCGATGAAATGATAAGACTTATGAGGTTTAACGCTTAGCTTTATCTGGTCGATCCCAAATGCAAATTCAACTAGAGTCCCGGTGAGTCCAAGATCAAATGCAGGGATTGCTTGTAAATGTGCGGTGAAACTAAAAATATGATCGTACTGAAAATTGAAATGCTCAAATGGTTAAGTGAATGAGCTATTTTAAATCTAAGTACTATGCAATGAAAATTATGTTTAAATTAAACAATGTAAATTTAGTGATAGATATATGATAATAGGGTTGAGAAGAATTATCACTAACACTTCCTAAACAACTAAATGGATTATACGATCAAACAGTACACTCAATGCTACGACCAGCACTTTGAGTGCATCTTGCCACATTATCTTATTTCTAAGATGCATGCGATGAGTGCTTTGTTAGGTTGCATGTCCTAAAACTTTTAGTTTGTAAAGTTAAATATTTTCTATTATCAATAAAGATGTTATTCAACATTTTTTCAAGAAAGTTGTTAATGAATTTGTAAATTGCACTTGTAAAGACTAAATCTAATAAACTATGATCCATGGCTATTATATGAATATTTGAATATACGAATAAGGTTGGGTGGCTTATTCTGGTAACACTATTAGATGCGGCTCACTCTGTAGTTGTTACAAAGAGTTGTAAAGTGCTACAAACGAATTGAAGCTAATTCGTTCATGTAGTGGCTGAGAAGCGGGGGCGTCCTGTGTAATGAGTTTGCATAAGATCGGACCAAGAAATAAGTCACTCTTACTTTATAACGTTGTTTACTATTTAAGACTGACTATTTCATAACGATGACCTAGGTAACTTAACCTTAATCCTGAGGTAACTATGAACTCTTGTTTATTCAAGATTATCCTTAGATTTGAATAGGTGAGGGTTGTCTCAACAACGCCAGCTTAATAAGTCTCCCATTTGAGGGGTAAGACCGAGTAAATAGCTGCAAACATAGGGTGCAAGATGCAATTCACTCCTATCCATTTTGAAAGATAGTAGAGAGGTTGTTCGCTTTAGTGCTAACTTCGAGTCTTGAACAAGGGACCCTACCTTCTCATTGGGACTTAACGAACAAGAGGTAACCTCCAGGGTAAAACAGCCTTTTGACCCAATCGTTATTACGAACAACCTGTGAAAGGTTAACTTACTAATCAATCGAGTGGGCACAATATATCTACAGTGAGGGGAGTGCAACTACTGGGCTTTAGTGGAGTGACCCGGTAGTTAATGAATGGGGGTTAATTCGATGTAAATAGTTTATCCAATTAATCTCATATCATTGGAGTCCATGATCTGTTGGTTCATTAGATCCCCCTACTAGCTCACAAACGGAATAATCCTTAGAATTGTGTAATAAGTTGTGAATTAAGGAAATTAGTAATTATATGTGATATAATTATACATTTAATTTTTGAATTAAACAAATTGGAGAATAAATTAATATTTAAATATGATTTAGATATTAATTTCATGAATAAGGATTCATGGTGATGGATTTGATGACAAATTAATTTAATATTCGATATTAAATTAATAAAGCTAATTAAATTGTTTAGTTAATTATTTATTATTAATTTTATTGAAAAAATTAATTATTGAATTATTTTTTAAAATTAATAAAATTTTAGTTTTAATTAAAAGAATTAAAGTTGAAAAATGTTTTGATTTTGAAAGAAACAAATTCAAAATAAAAAGGAATTTGAAAGTCTGAAAAACCCAAAAGTTGGATTTTTCCTCTTTTGGTTTCAAGTAGGTTAGTCACCTTCCCCTCACAATCCAACTCAAATTTGAAGTTGGAGTTGGAATGATATTATACAATTCAGTATTCGCATGAACGCCTGTATAAAACACTCAATTTTGAGGGAAGTAGCCATGCAAGTTAGAGGAATTTTCTGAGAATTGAGGTTGAAGAAGATTTCTTCACCAACAAGAAAACCAGTCTTCTTCTTCCTTTTGATTCCCTTAATCCAAGCTTGTTTTGAGTTCCATAACTCAATCTAAGGCTGCTAGAGGATAGTAAGGAAGTCTAGTGGTGGTCCACGACCAAAAGAAGGAAGAATTACAGCTTAATCTCGTTGAAGAAGGGGATCTTCAAAGTTATTGAATTAAATACTCTTCTTAGTTAATGAACATGCTTAAATGGTAGCCAAAATTGAGGAATTAGAATGCTTAATGATCTTATTTTCTTCTACTGTGTGTTTCCCTAAACCAATACAATGCGCAGAGGATATACTTATTTCTAAGAAATATCTTATCTTGTTTTATGAGTTCCAAATCTAAAGTCTCTTAAACTTAGATTAAATTTACTTAGAACAATATTTCAATTGATTCAAGCAAAGTATATAAGCATGCATAAGATAAGTTGATCACATGATTCTCTTGCTTCTTAGTAGTAGTGTCAACTACACACTTCTCAACCCATTAGAAAATTTAGCTATACATGATAGTGATGGAATAGACGAATGAAAGATAAGATGAACATGTATTCATATTGGAAAGTCTGAATTTTTTAATATAGAAATTACAATGCAAATACACAAAGAAAAAGAAAAGATTATAGAATCAAGTTGTGGTCTGCAATGTCTTGCTCCCTCCGGCTCTTTTCATGACTACTTCACTTAGAACATTAAATAGTTGTATATTTCTTCCTTTCTCACATGATTCCTAAGCTCTCACTAGAGAATTTCTATGGAAAACTAGGAAGGTTTTTTAGCAGAGTTTCCTCTCAAAATTTTCTCTCGTCTCCCATTATATCTTCTGCATAAAAATTGCATGGGTATTTATAGGCGCTCATGGATTTTTTTTCTTTTTTTAACTTTCTCATGATTGCATTGATGGGGCACATTAAATTCCATACCTTGACATGCTGTCTGCAATGTGTCAGGGATTCATTGAATCTTCGTCAAAGTTCTCTTGCTGTCTACTAATGCAATCTGTGATTTGACTCCCACCGCCCATATCATGTCATGCCTCATCTCTTATAGCTATGCGATCATATGTTTTTCTAGTAGTTCTTGCCTGATCGCGTCAGTGGGTACTTGGCTTATACGATCTGGTTCATCTGATTTTGCTGAAGGGTATTCTGCATAAAGATAGCAATATCAGCCCAAAATTTAGATATGTTAGATATTGAGATTGTTTGATCAGAGTTTCATGCCTTTTTCTTATTTTCGTATCTGGAAAAGATATAATAACTTGTATTTCTACAAGTTATCAGTTAATGAGTGCCTAAATCAAGCTCTTGATTCCTTTTAACAAATTGAATCAAGTGATAACAATTAACTACTCGAACGACCAAGTGATTGTGGATATCATTAACTTGAATAAGAGATATGTATAGAGATAAACACAACCTTACATTCCAAGTAACCTAAACATGCATCATGGAAACATGATTTATATGGTTAACTCACCGAGAGATGGAGTCCTTAGAGGTTATGAACATGAACATGAGCTTGTCATTAAGTTCAAAGGTTTGAAGGTTGTTTGTCTCAACTCCATTTTCTCATCTATTTCTTCCAACTTTACAACTGTGTTGTGTGACCATCTTGCCTACCTTTAACCATCAAACTCGCATTATTTTAATTGCTTTCTAGTTTATGATTTATGCAACAATATTCACCATTATTTGATAAATCAACCCTATGATTACAAAAAAAAAATAAAAAAGAACCATTAACTGATTTTGTTCTTCATTTAATTACAATCCCCATGTTCAACCTCAATCCTCACTAAGACTACCTCCTAGTTAGTTTATACTTGAACTTTTAGGAGAAAAATTGTGTAATTTTTAGAGATTTTTATTGCATTAATCGAACATGATTGAGCACACAATATTAACACATAAGTAACTCATCTGAAGTTATAGCATAGGAGTGGAGAGATGTTGAGGAGAGTTATCTTCCCTCATTGGTTTTTCCGTTTCAAATGTGAACAAGAAGGAAAAAGAAGAAGCCTAGATTCTCTCAAGATGTCTTTAAGAAAAATAAAAGAAAAAAATATCTCCAACATCACAAGATTTTTTGCTTCACAAGAATATTGACAAAGTAATTGTCCTCTATATTTCCCTTTATCCTCTAAAAAAAAGTTACCATAAGCCTATCCTTGTCCCTCGTGAATAGTAGGGAAGCTTTTATTGTGGTATTCTTTTGGTGTTCAAAGAGTTCTTGATCACTGTGATGAAGTTGGAGAAGATATTAAAGAAAAGTCTTCAAACGTAAACTTTCTTCTCCCTTTATAAAGTTTAAAAGCATGCTTAATCTTTTCTTTTCTCTTTTCTATGTTGTGTAATTCCAGAACTAATTGATGAAAAAGCATTTGCACGCTTCCTTATAGGATTCAATCCCTTCAAATAGTATGAGAACAAGGTATTGGGATCAATTTCTTTCTTGAATTTAATACAAGAAGGAGATGGTGGGTATCTTTGTTTTGGATATATAATGTATGTTGGTCTTTGCATTATGTTTTTAAGTATTGGCACTTAGAATTTAGAACTTTTCAATGATAAGATTGATGTGAAGGCCCGATGTTTTCGGCATTTAATTTTGTTATTGAGTCTGCAAGTTCATGTCGATCGATAGCAAAAGTTGTAGAGAAGATTGGTAAAAAGCGAAACTGAAAGAAAATCGAACAGAGGCTGTGGAATTTATTTCTATCAAGTAGCGCTCGATGCTATGCCATAGCGCTACAATGCCTCGATGCGCAAGGTCACGGCACCGTAGTGCTATGACACAACGCGGTGCCAGGGACCAGCAGTGCTACGCTGTGCTATAGCGTAGCCCTGCACTTTGGCAAGTATGTTGTTGCGTCGAGGCGCTCATAATGTTGGCGTCTAGGTTCGTGCGCACATGGAGCAAATGTTCGTGGGAGTTTTTTTTTCCCTTTCTAAATAACTATTTTTTCACTTTATTTATAATTAAATTAATATAAATTAGTTATATTAATTTAATTATTTTATTAGGGTGCCAATATTTAGACTATTATTACTTTATAATATAGTTTTAATGTGCATGTGATGTATATTTAAATTATATTATTAATATGTTGCATATGGTATGCCACATAGTTTAACTTCTTACCATAGTTTAAGCATAATCATGTATCATATTTAAATATAAATTTTGTATTAAAAGTTTAGATTTATTCCCAACTATGTACATGCATAATGTATATTAGTATGCATAATTATAATATATGAGTTATATTGTAATATTTTTCTATGAAAAGCATGTCTACTACATAGTTTTCATTGCTTTTAATATATGTGTTGTATTATGTATGTTAATGAAAATGAATAATGCATTAAGCATGACACTACATAGATTGAATATAATTGTTATATTTATAGTCTCATTAGATGCATGTTATAGGTTTTTGTTTCAACTAATATATAATTTTTATATGATTAATCAGTTAGATATTTAAATCACTAATAAACAATTAAATGCAAGCATAAGGTACTAATTGATTTTAAATAATTTAAAATTTATCAAATTAGACTTTATGTTAAATTATTTCTAATAGAAATAGGTTAATTCTTTCCTTTCTATTAATAGGATTAAAATGAAATAATAAAATATTAAATTTATAAAATATTGACTATAAGGGACCTCTGACCAAGGAACGTTTTGTCTAGGCTAGGGTACTTAAGCTGATCATAAAAGAATACCCCTACCTGTGAACTGACCTAGGAGGTGCAATATTCAAAATTTTATAAGCATGAAACTATGTAATTAGTTAATTAAAATGTTTAATAAACTAAAAAATATTGTTAAACTATACAATATAAATATTATATTGTGTCAATTCAAATGTACATAAGTAATAATCCTTGTGTTTAAAAATATTTAGTGAGAGAAAAATATGTATATGATATGTCAAATTCTCTCTTCTGCTCTCCGATTAAGTTCACACTGTGAGATTCATGCTCGGCCTCAAGGTACCCTGGAAACATCCTCCCTTAGGAAGGTGTTTGCATGAGTCATTATCAAAGTGAATGTAGAAAGTATTTATAGTACGTGGGAGAATGACATGTGTCAACATATCCTATGGTCTCCTTTATTGGTTTGCAACGTGAGATTTCATGCTCGGCCTTCTGGCACCCTGGGAATGTCCCCCTTAAAAAGATGTTTGTATAGAGTCAACATCGGGACAAACTCTAGAGATGGATAAGGTTGTTATTTTGCACCATTATTGTCCTTTCCTGAGGCAAGCTTATTGGGCAAAATTGTAGGATATAAAATAAAGGGTAACACATACAAGAAAACACTAAGTAAGTTAATGGTGTCTTGACCAAATGAATGATAACTAATTGTTAAAGGAATAAGAGTTGTTTTGGTGTAATAATTGGTTGAGAAAGTCTCAATTCAGTGAATTAACTGTCCATCCTAAAGTGGTTGTTCTTCTAAATAACTAAAGTGTCATTGCAAATTAAATGAAATTAGGGCTCATTATTATTTTTTGCTAAAATTGATTGGATATTTATTTTAAATAGTAATGCAAGATGTCTAATATAATTTTTTTTTTTTTTATGTTAGGAATATTAGAAATGACTAGTGCTATAATTTCATTGCTTGGTTCTGACAAATTAATTGGAGAGAAATATACAACTTGGAAGAATATGATTATCAATGGCCTTAACATTGATTGGGGAATGTCCTCATGTCTCTACCCACAATGCATCACGAAATGTTTGTGATGCATATCAAAAATGGATTAAGGCCAATGATAAGGCTAAAGCATACATCTTAGCTAGCTTAACAAAAGTATTAGCCAAGAAACATGAGAATCTGATCACTGCACAAGAGATCATAGACTCAATGCATTAGATGTTTGGAATACCGTTGATGCATTGTAAATGTGATGAAATAATGGTATGAAATTGCGATGATGATTTATGCGTTGCACATGCAAGTTTTCCTAGTAAAACCCAAGTATAAATCTCACTAGGTTTCCTGGTAAGTCCAGGGTCGAACACAGGGACTACTAAGATACTATGCGATAGTAAATTTTGTATCCTTTGTGGTGGCTAAAACAAATAAGTTGGTTGGAGTTTAGATAAGTATAAATCTATGCAACGAATTTTAGTAAAGAGTTAATAAAATCGAGAATACAATGAGTATGCGATGAACGGGTTGAGAAGGGATCTAGCTAACACTTCCTAAGATTGCGTTCAAGTTATGCGATCAAGCTACATACATACAACAACACATCATTTCTCAATTCAAATGCTATAGTTCCTATTTCTAGGACGCATGCGATATATACGATAATATCGATAGGACTTATGTCTAAGCCTCTATTCTTGTCTATGCGATGATGAATGATACATACATACACAAAGGTGACCGCATACTATCATATCCTATTTCTAGGGTGCATGCAATGCATAATAGCAAACAGAACTTATGTCTATATTTCTATCTCTTGATTATGCGGTTCTAATCTGACTCTCTCAAGCCTAGATTTTAACCTGACTCTCTCAAGTCTAGGTTCTTTCTTTAGACTACTCACTTAAGTGTCTATAAAGGGTGAATAACGCATAAATAAGACAAGATGATCGCATAATGTGAAGATCCTAGGTCCTGCTAGCTAAGTGCTTCTCAACCCATTCGAAAATTTAGCTATTCATGCAAAATGTGAAGAGATCGAATAGATGTTGAGATGAAAATTCCATTTTATAAATAAAGTCAAAATATAAAACAACAATGAAAAGTAGGGATAAGAAGCCCGGTAGCAATGTCTTGCTTCCTGAGGCTTTTACACTGTCTTTTTACTCTACTCTATCCAGGAGAATATCCTTACTTTCGCAAGTGTCGCCCCTCTCTCCTTTTATAGCGCTTCCCGGCAGTCTTTCGAGCTGACCAAGAATGATCTCTCAGTGTCTCTCTTTGCTCGCCTCCACCTTCTAAGTATAAGAACAACTATAGACTAACGACTATCTATTTGTATATGATCTATCTTCTATATGTGGAGAACTGTGTCAAACTCGTTTCACAATGGTGGCCTTCGGTATTTATAGAGCTCAAGGTGAAGAAGCTTTTCTCTCTAATGATTGCAATGATGGGAAGTCATTAAATCTTTTGTCTGATGATTTGATTAATGGTCACCAAAAAGTTGAATGTACTTGCTACAGTGTGTGGTTAACGGCTTGTCAACTAAATTCGGATTCGATCATCATCAGTTTTCAGTCCCATCATGATTTATTATGTTTTCACCTTCATGCACCATCTTTATGGGGTCACCTGCTCGAGCAAATTCTCGCGAGTGCATACGATCGCATGGCTTTGCGGTCGCAATCTTTTAATGCACGCAGTCGCCGAATTCCTTGGATCGCAATTTTCTTTTTGCCAACGCATTTTACCTGCACAAAATAAGTAAATTAGCTGCTTTTATGTGATGGGCGCATGCGATCGCAATATTCTTAGTTTACCGCTTTTGGACATGACTTTATGTATTTTTATCGTCACATTCCCTCATTGTTTTACTTATTTGCACTGTAATAACGTGCATTTCTGCCCGTTATCAACCGTCCACTCAGATCGAAGCATGATGCTTTTGAATTCATCTTAAATGCATGGATGAACGAAGGGACCTCTGTTAGAGAACATATTCTTATTATATTGATCCACTTCAACGTAGTTGAGATAAATAGCGCTTTCATTGATGAATCCAGCCAGGTCAGTTTTATTCTCGAGACTCTTCCGATGAGTTTCCTTCAATTTCGTAGCAACACTTTCATGAACCAGCTTGACTACAACCTAACCATCCTACTGAACGAACTTCAGACCTGTGAGTCCTTGATGAATGTCAAATGACAGAAAAAGGAGGCAAATGTTGCCAACTTCAAAACAAATTCCAAAGAGGTTCAACCTCTTCTAGAGCTTCTTCCACTAGTACTAAATAGGTGGAAAGAGGAATAAAACTGCCCCTCCTACTACTGACAAAAGGGAAAAAGGCCCATGTTGAAAAGGAAATATGTTTCTATTGCAATTGAGATGGGCATTGGAAGAGGAACAACTCAAAGTATTTGGTTAAAAATAAGAAGGCTAAATAAGGTCAATTTTATTTACTTGTTTTAGAAACTTGCTTAATGGAGAAGGAAACTAGTTCTTAAAACAAGGACAAGAGCAAAAAAATTACAAGCTTGGTCATTCTATTTATGGATTGAAACAAGCATCTAGATATTGGAGCATATGGTTTGATACGGTGATTAAATCTTATGGTTTTGACCAAAATGTTAATGAACATTGTGTATACAAGAAAATCATCAATAATTTAGAAGCTTTTTTAGTGTTGTATGTGGATGATATCCTACTAATTGGGAATGTTGTAGGTTTTCTCACTGACATTAAAAGCTAGTTGGCTGCTCAGCTTCAAATAAAAGGTTTTGGTGAATAAAAGTATGTTTTAGGGATCCAAATAATTAGGGATCACAAGAACAAAACATTACTTTTTTTCAAGCATCGTATATTGATAAAATAATTGTCAAATATTCGATGCAGAATTTCAAGAAGGCTTTATTTTTTAATCTAATTTTATATTATTAGACAATGTTTACTTTGTTCCTAATTTCCAGAGGAACTTAATTTCAGTTTCTTGATTGTTGGAACACTCTTATAATATATCGTTTGTTCGTGATAAAGCATTTGTCTAAAAATTGGTGTTGATATATGTTCTTCAACAATTGAAAATAACGTATATGTACTAAGGCCATTAGTATCTAAAATGCTTTATAATGTTGAAATGTTCAATACTGCAACTACACAAAACTAAAAAAGGAAAGTTTATCTGAAAGAAAACACTCATCTTTGGCATCTAAGACTAGGAAATATTAAACTTGATAGGATTGAGAAATTGGTTAAAATTAACTTTTAAACGAGTTAGAAGAAAATTCTTTACCACTAATCTTGTCTAGAAGGAAAAATGACAAAACGACCTTTTACTGGAAAAGGTTATGGACCAAAGAACTCTTGGAGCTTAGACATTCAGACCTTTGTACTCTGATGAATGTTAAAGCATGGAGAGGTTTTGAATACTTCATCCCCTTTACTGACAATTATTCTAGATATGGGTATGTTTACCTAATGCAACATAAGTCTAATACACATGAAAAGTTCAAGGAGTATAAGGCTGAAGTTGAGAATTTATTAGGTAAAAGGATAAAAACACTTCGATCAGATGGGGGTGAAGAGTACATGGATATAAGATCCCTTAACTATATGATAGAACATGGAATCATACATCAACTCTCAACACCCAGTACACCTTAACAAAGTGGTGTATCAAAAAGGTGAAACATAACCCGATAATACATGGTTCAATCCATGATAAGTTATGCTTCTCTACTTATCTCGTTCTTGGGTTATCAGTGGAGACCGCAACATACCTTTTGAACCAAGTTCCATCAAAGAGTGTTTCTAAAATGACTTTTTAATTAGGGAGAGGTTGTAAAAGTAGTTTATGACATCTCAGGATTTTGTGATGTCTAGCACATGTGCTTGTGGAAAATCCGACGAATTTGGAACCACGTTCAAATTTGTGCCACTTTGTAGGCAACTCTAAAGAAACTATAGGTGGTCTCTTTTACGATCCAAATGAAAATAATGTATTTTTATCGACAAATGCAACTTTTTTGGAGGAAGATCACATTAGAGAGAGAAAATCAAGGAGTAAAATCGTATTAAATTAACTCACCAAAGGAACTACTGAAACTTCAACAAGAGTTGTTGAAGAAGGCAACACTTTAAGAGGAGTTGTTGATATTGCTTCATCAAGTTAAGCACGTCCTACTCAAGAGTTGAGGGAGCCTTGATGTAGTGGGAGGGTTCGAACCCAACCCATTTGTTATTTGGGTTTAACTGAAACTCAAAGTGTCATAGAAAATGACAATGGTCAGGATTCATTGACCTATTAATAGGCAATGGTTGATACGGACAAAGATCAATAGATTAAAGCCATGAATCAAGAAATGGAGTCTATGTATTCCAATTCTATTTGGGAACTTGTAGATCAACCTAATGGGGTACAACCTATAAGTTGTAAATGAATCTGCAAGAGGAAAAGAGGTATAGATGTAAAGGTGCAAATCTTTAACGCTAGATTAGTAGCAAAGGGTTATACCAAGATTGAGGGGGTGGACTATGAGAAAACCTTCTCGCGTATTTCTATGATAAAATCTATATGGATTCTTTTATCCATTACCACAAATTATGACTATGAAATATGGAAATTAGATGTCAAGACTACCTTTATGAATGGCAATCTTGAGGAGATAATCTAGATATCTCAGCCAGAGTATTCATTGAACAAGGTCAAGAGAAAAATATTTACAAGCTAAATTGGTCCATCTATGGACTGAAACAAACATCTCGATCTTGGAATATAACGTTTGACGCCGTAGTCAAAACCTATGGCTTCAATCAAAATGTTGATGAACCTTATGTTTACAAGAAGATCATTAAAGATTTAATAGAATTCTTGGTGTTGTATGTGGATGATATCCTACTCATTGGGAATGATGTAGGTTTTCACACCAAAATTAAGGAATGGCTGGCATCGTATAGTTCTAGGGAAGATTTGGGTACCTACCGCAGATGTATAGTTCCCAATTCAAAATGAAAGATTTGGGTAAAGCATAGTTCTAGGGATCGTAAGAAGAAATCTCTAGCCTTATCTCAAGCATCGTATATTTACAAAATGCTTGTTAAATATTCGAAAAAAAATTCGAAGAAAGGTTCATTACCTTTTAAACATGGAATTATTTTGTCTAAGGAACAGGGTCATAAACACTTCAAGAAGTTTAGGAAATAAGACGGATTCCTTATGCATCTGCGGTAGGTAGCCTAATGTATGTGATTCTGTGTACTAGGTCAAAAATCTACCATGCAATGGGAGTGGTCAGCAGATATCATCCCAATCTAGGGTTTGATCACTAAACAACGGTTAAAGCTATTCTCAAGTATCTTAGGAGAACTATAAACTATATCCTTGTGTATGGTGCCAAGGATTCTAAATCTCATGTATCTTGTAGTTTATAAATACAAATCATATATTTAATAAAATAAAAGCTATTTTATTAATATTTAAACTGCATTAGTTAAATACAATAAACTAAGATCCTAGGTTATTTTATGTAATGAAACATGTATGTTGTTAACATACAGGTGGATCATGTTTAAATAATAACCTAAATGGTTTATAGTAAATAGATAAGGTCGGGTATCTTATCATGGTGACACTACGAATACGACCCACTTAGTAATTGTTACAATTGTTGTAAAGTGCTACAAATGTTCTAATACTGATTGTTCATGTGGAGATATATGAGTGGGGGTATTCTATACAAAAAGTTTATATAAGACTGGACCACGAAATGAATAGTATCTCTATATAACACCATTACTAAAAGGGACTTACATTTCACTAGGATGACCATAGATGACTTGACCTTAATCCTAACTGAGTTGTGAACGTCTGTTTATGAGGGCAATCCTTTGATCTATATAGGTGAGAGTGGCTATGTTAGCTGACTCAACAAGCCTACCATTTTGTGGATTTGTCTGAGTAAAGAGCGGGGAACACAACTACACAAGATGGAATTTACTCCTTCCCGACCTTATGGAAAGTAGATAAATTGCTCTCTTAATAGATAATTGTGGGTCTTGAACAATGAGGCCTTAACCTCTCATTGGCCTGAGAGGTTTCAGTTTATAGTTGGACTATAAACTATTTGTTCATTAGAGGAATCAGTGGTACTTATGAAGTTAGATGTAACAAAATGGGTAAAATGGTAATTTGACCTAACTGTAGTTATGAGCGGTCGACTCACTATTGTTTGGTTTTATTTGTAGACACATAAATATATCTGTAGTGCGAAGAGTGCAGGTATTGGTCTTTAATGAAGTGACCGATATTTAATGAATATTGATTAATTTAATTAAAGATTTTAATTAATTAATTTCATATCAATGGAGTTTTTAATCTATTTGTCCACAAGGTCCCCTTGTTAGCTTGCTAAAGGATAGTAATGAGGAATTATTTGAATTGTTCAAATCATTTGAGAGAATTTTATATTAATGAGATTAATATATAACGGTTAATTATAGAAATGGTCTATAATCCAAATTATATAAGAGAGAAATATTTGAATGAGATTCAAATATTAAATTCATGTGAATTAGATTCGTGAAGAATTAATTAATTATAATGTTAGAGAGGTGGATACATATAAATATATGATGTTTACCTGTTCATTAATTAACTAAATATTAAATAGAATTTAATATATGGTTATTTGACTAGTATGACAATTAATTAAACAAAGGCTATTTAATTAATTAGCATTAAAGGTAAAAAAAAAAGGAAAACTTGGAGAAGGGGTTAACCCTTCTTCATATGAATATCCTTATAGCCCATTTAGAAAAAGGCAATTTTGAGTGCAAAAGAAAAACCCTAGCCCCCACCAATTCCTCTCTACTCTTTCAAAATTTTCTCTCTATCTCTTCCTCTTCCAAGTGTTGGAGACCACCCAACCAACCCTTGAAATCCTAGAGAATAACAAGGTTATTCTTATGGTGGTATCCTTGATCGTGAAGAGGCGTTCGAGAAAAAAGAAAGATTAATTTTTTAGAAGGTTAGAATTTAACAAAGGTATGGTCCTTTTATCCTTTAGCTTAACCTTCTAAGGCATGCATACTTAATGTATATTCTTTGTTCTTCATGTTTAGGTTGCTGTATTTTTTTTCTATAAAAACAATTTTTGAAATGAAAGGTTATGTCACACTTTCGTGGGAATTTGGTTCCCTTGAAGTTGGACAAAATATCCATAAATTCAATGTATTGAAATTCAAATATCATTCAAGAACAAAGAAATCAGCAACCATACAATCATAGAATTTAAATTTCAAGTCTTCTAACAAAGGTATATGGGTTTCAATCCGACCCTAATCTAGAAGCACTTACCTTATGCACACATATTATGCCAAGATGAAGTCAAAATGTAAATAAATAAAAAACTAAAAGAAGTTATGGCTGGGAAGAAGAAAATACAAAGGAAATGGAGATGGAGGCCATCCAAATTAAGCATAGAATGACCTAGATCAGCCAAATATAAATAAATAAATAAGTATATATATATATTATTATATATATATACAGAAAGGGGTTGGCTTTGAACCTCTAGGGTACAACGTTGTGGCATATTTGATGCTTGTTGAAGTGCAGACCCTTGAGCGGCACAACATTCTCGGGCGCTTGCCAATTCTTCATGTCCTTCAATTGTTCAAGCGTCGTGATGCTCCCCAACTTTGCATGCTTCTGTTGTTGAGCGTCGGGCGTAGATACACCAGGGTTAAGGGTAATTTGGTCAATTTTCACTATTTCTTCACGATTGATAGTACAAAGCTCCATTTTGGTTCATTTTGGTTTCATTTTAACTCTGAAGGTTCGTTCTACCTCTTAGTTACTCAATTTCTACAAAATAACATAATAAACAAATAAATCCTTGAACGAGTCCAAATTAAGCTAGGAAAAATTGAATGAACTCTTATCAAATAGTATCTATGAGTGGAGGCGAGATCGTTACAAATTCATAGTGACAGAAATACCACATTCACAAACATACATACAAGTTATGAAATTCAGAATAAATTATGGCATGCTTTGGAAACTTAAATACAAAGAACCGAAAGACTCACCTTTGAAGGACCTTTCTTCTGTCTTTCTCTCGGTCTCACTAGGAATAGCACCCCTCACTGTCGCTACAACGCCAAGCCCAATCGTCTACCAAATCGCTTGTCGTCCACCACCGAATGGTCTTCTACACGAAAAAACAGCAAGTAGGACACCACTGATAACGGGTAGAAATACACGTTATTACAGCTCAAATAAGTAAAACAATGAGAGAATGCGACGACAAAAATAGACAAAATCATGTCAAAAACTGCTAAACTGAAGAAATTGCGATCACATGCGCCCTTCACATAAAAGCAGTTAATTTACTTATTTTGTGTAGGAAAAATACGTTAGTGCAAGGGAAATTGCGATCCAAAGGAATTAGGCGTCGACGCGCTTGAAGATTGCGATCGCAAAGTCATGCGATCGTATGCAATCAAGGTCGCATAATAAATCATGATGGGATGGAAAGCTGATGACGGTCGAATATGAATTTAGTTGACAAGCTGTTAAAGCAACACTGTAGCAAGTACACTCAACTTTCGGTGACCATTAATCGGCGCATCAGAGCAGGAGATTTAATGACCGCCTATCATTGCAATCATTAAAGAGAAAGGCTGCTTCACATTGAGCTCTATAAATACCGAAGGCTGCCAGAGTAAAAGGGTTAACAAGTTTTAGAAGAGAGATAGAATATACAAGTTAAAGAGCTGTTAGTACGTTCACGTATATACTCATACTTAGATTTAGAGGCGGAGACGAACTAGGAGACAAAGAAGCCGAGAGATCATTCCTAGATAGATCGAGAGACTGTCAGAAAGCGCTACAGAGGGAGAGAGGGCCAACACTTGCGAGAGCAAGAATATTCATCTGGACAGAGTTGGAGTGAAAAAGACAGTGTAAAATGCCACGAGAAGCAAGACATTACTTACCGAGATTCTTATCTCTCATTTGATATTTTGTATTCAACACTTTATTTATAGAAAATGGAAATCTCATTTCAATCTAACTTCAATCTTTCCACACTTCGCATGAGTAGCTCAATTTCCGAATAGGTTGAAAAGTACTTAGCTTGCATGACCTAAGATTTACATTTTATGCAATCATCTTGTCTTATGTATGCGTCATTCACCCTTTAGAGATACTTGAGAGAGTAGTCTAAAGATAGAATCTAAACTTGAGAGAGTTAGATTAGAATCTAGGCTTGAAAGAGTTGGATTAGAACCGCATAAGCAAGAAATAGAAACTCAGACATAAGTTCTATCACTATTTACACATCACATGCACCCTAGAAATAAGATATGATAGTATGCGGGCAGCTTGTTTTATGTGTGCATCGTGCATCATCGCATAGACAATAATAGAGGCTTAGACATAAGTCCTATCGACTTTTTCATATACATTTCATGCGTCCTAGAAATAGGAATTGTGGAATTTCCATTGAGAGATGCATGTTGTTGTTTGTATATAGCATGATCACATAACTTGTACGTAATCTTAGGAAATGTTAGCTAAACCCCTTCTCAACCCATTCATCGCATACTCATTGTAACTCTTGATTTCATCAACTCTTCATTTGAACTCTGTCGCATAGGAAATTTTCTTAATCAAAACACCACCCAACTTATTTTTTTTCACCACCGCAAGAGAATCAAAGTAGCTGTCGCATATTACTTAGTAGTCCCTGTGTTTGACCCAGGACTTACCAGGAAACCTAGTGAGGCTTATACTTGAGTCTTATCAAGAAAACTTGCATGTGCAATGCATAATACATCATTGCAAAGTCACACTATAATTGCATCACATTTCACAACGCATCAATTTTTTGGCGTCGTTGTCGGGGACTATGACAGTATATATTGTGCTAATAGTAAACCTTTTGATTTTCTTTGTAGCTTTTGACCTCTATACACTGTCATTCCTTTGGTAAGGGAAGAAGCATGCGTCGCATGAGCGAAGGACACGTTCCTGAGCCCAACTACGACCCAAAGATCGAAAGAATGTTCCGAAGAAGACGGAGAAACAACCGCCAAAAACAACAAGAAAGAAATTCTAGAATGACGGAACAATCAGAAGAGAGAGCAGTAAATGCAAACAACATCATGGAAAACCCCATTCTTCTGCTGAATGATGATAATAGACCCATCAGGGACTATGCATCACCTAACCTATATGATTTCTCCCCAGGAATCATGAGGCCAGGTTTGGACAAACAAAGGTTTGAGATGAAGCCGGTTATGTTACAGATGTTCTAGACAGCCGAACGGTTTAGTGGAAGGTGTGGCGAGGATCCGCACACCTATCTCTGGAGTTTCATTGAAATCTGTAACAGTTTTGTGTTCCCAAATATCTCTGCTAAAGAAGTTCGACTCACACTTTTCCCATTTTCGTTATGCGATCAAGCAAGGAAATGGGCATATTCCCTCGAACTAGGGGAGATTACTTTGTGAGAACAGGTTGTCGAGAAGTTCATGAAGAAATACTTCCCTCCTACCGAGAATGCAAGAAGAAGGAAGTTAATTACGAATTTTGAACAGGAAATAGATGAATCGCTCAGCGACGCGTGGGCGAGGTTTAAGAGATTGGTGCAAGATTTTCCACACAACGGATTACCAGACTGTCTCCAGATGGAAATATTTTACCATGGCTTAAATCCTGTATCATAGACAGCTGCCAATGCGGCAGCAGATGGTGGTCTGCTTGATAAAACTTATGATGAGGTGAAGAAAATCCTTGATTGCATATCAAAGAATCGTGAAGATTGGCAGAAAAGCGATCAATGAATAAAACTTCGAGAAAGTAACACAAACAATGAGGCCATCGCATCTCTACAGAATCAAATGAATGCGATGATTAATATGTTACAGGGCATCGCAATCAACTACCCTGGAACGCAAAGAGGGCGGGTCGATGCAATTGAATAGACGAGCATGAGTTGTGATACTTATGGGGAATCGCATCTGATTGAAGAATGTCCAAGGACCCCGCAGTCAGTATACTTCGTAAAGAACAAACTTTTCTCTAATACATACAACCCCGGGTGGAGAAACCACCCCAATTTTGCTTTGAAAAATACTCAACAACAAAGTTATCAACCTATGCTGCAAAAAGAAGGACCTCAAGGATTTTTCCAACGAGCTAACGATCAACCGCAACATCAAGCCAGCAGCTCGCAAGCACTACTATCATCATCTATGGATAACATATTAAAATAGTACATTGAAAAGAATGAGACGGTCCTCCAGAACCAGGTGACTTCCATTCAGAACCTAGAGATCCAAATAGGACAGATTGCAGGAGAGCTGAAAAATAGACCACAAGGGATGCTACCAAGCTCAACTGAGCTCCCTCGCAACCTAGGGAACACAGGAAAGAAGCAATGTCAAGTAGTGACCTTGCGAAGTGGAAAGACGATAGCAAAAGAAAAGAAGAAGCTGAGTAGGACCAATCCAAGTGCGATGGAATCCAAGAACCCGTTAACACAAAATGAATCAGAAGAGCCTGAGACGATGGAACCGGAAGTTGCGTCCACCTCTAAGCCTATAAATAATAGAACAGTGAATATAAAACACGGAACAGTGAAGGTACAACTACCACCATTCCTGCAAAGACTGAAGAAGAAGCAAAAGGATGAAGTTCAGTATCACCGCTTCATGGAAATGTTAAAACAGTTACACGTCAACATTCCTTTTACAGAAGTGATAGAACAAATGCCAAAATATGCAAAGTATTTGAAGGACATGGTGTCAAAGAAAAGAAGGATGGGAAAGTTCGAAACAGTAGTGTTGACGCAAAAGTCAAACACCGTAATCACACCAAAGATACGCGACCCAAGAAGCTTTACGATACCCTGCTCAATTGGCGGGATCTACATTAGTCAAGTGCTATACGACTTTGGGGCCAACATAAATTTAATGCCCCTTTCAGTCTTCAAATAGTGGAATGTAGGGTAGCTAACGCCCACGACGGTGACTCTCCAACTCGCAGATAGATCCCTAGTTCACCCTGAAGGAAAGTTGAAGGATGTCCTGGTTACAATTGATAAATTCATACTACCGATAGACTTCATAATTCTTGACTATGAGGCGGACAAAGATGTGCCCATCATATTGGGACGACCATTTTTATCTACTAGCCGTGCTTAAATTAATGTGTACAAATGAGAGATCATGATGAGTATAAATGGGAAGAAGCTCAGGTTTAACATCAATAAATCCATCCGTAGAAACTTGCCATGTGATCACGGAAACAATAAACAAAGAAGAAAAATTGAATTTGAATGAAGAGAGAAAAATACCAAAATCTTCCTTCGAACAACCACCTACCTTGGAGCTGAAACCTCTGCCAAGTCATCTGAAGTATGTTTTCCTTTGGCAAAATGAAACCTTGCCGGTAATAATATCCTCTGCGCTACAAGAACAACAATAAAATACGCTGCTGAGCATCCTGGAGAAGTATATAAAAGCAATCGGGTGGACGCTAGCAGATATAAGAGGAATCAGCCCAACATATTGCATGCACAAAATATGTCTCGAAGAAAACCAAAAAGGGTCAATCGAACCTCAATGCAGATTGAACCCTGCGATGAAGGAGGTTGTAAAAAAGGAGATCATTAAAGGTTGGACGCAGACATCATATACCCAATCGCCGATAGCACGTGGATCAGCCTCGTGTAATGCGTTCCCCAAAAGGGAGGAATGATGGTAGTCTCGAATGCAAACAATGAATTAATACCAATGCGAACCGTCACTGGCTGACGGATTTGTATGGACTATCAAAAGCTCAATGCGGTAATGAAGAAGGACCATTTCCCTTTGCCTTTTATTGACCAGATGCTAAACTACCTAGCAGGAAATGATTACTTCTGTTTTCTTGACAGGTATGCAGGCTACAACCAAATAACGCACCTGAAGACCAAGAAAAGACCACATTCACCTGCTCATATGAAACGTTTGCTTTTTGCTGCATGCCGTTCAGATTATGCAATGCACCGAGCACGTTTCAGAGGTGCATGAGGGCTATCTTCTCTGAGTATCTTGAAGATTTAGTGGAAATTTTTATGGACGACTTCTAAGTTTACGGGAAAACCTATGAAGTCTTTTTGAACAACTTGGAGAAGATATTAAAAAGATGCGAAGAGACAAATCTTGTGTTGAATTGGGAGAAATGCCATTTCATGGTGAACGAAGGAATTGTGCTCGGGCACAAGGTTTCCAAGGAAGGGCTGGAGGTAGATTAAGCAAAAATTGAGGTCATTGAAAAGCTTCCACCTCCAGCAAATGTGAAGGCTGTAAGGAGTTTCTTGGAACATGTAAGATTCTACCGTCGATTTGTGAAGGACTTTTCGAAGATAGCTCGACCATTAAGTTCGTTGCTGGAGGTCGACACTTTTGACTTTGACACGCGGTGCCTCAACGCATTCAAAATACTGAAGAACGCATTAATTACTGCGCCTATTTTGATCACACCTGACTGAACAAAGCCATTCGAGCTAATGTGTGATGCAAGGGGTTATGCAATGGGGGCAATATTAACACAGAAGAAAAAGACAATGTTACACCCCATCGTATATGCGAGCACAAAATTGAACTCCGCCCAGGCAAACTACACTACCACAGAGAAAGAGATTCTTCCTATGATCTTTGCGCTTGAGAAATTTAGAGCTTACTTACTGGGATCCAAAGTGATAGTTCACACCGACCACTCAACGATAAAAAATTTAATGACCAAAAAAGATGCAAAGTTGAGGCAAATCAGATGGGTTCTCCTCCTTCAATAATTCAACATGGAAATAATTGACCGAAAGGGGACAGAGAACCAGGTTGCTGACCACCTATCGAGATTAGAGAATCTAGAAGTAGACCGCATTCATTCAGAGGTGAACGCATCCTTTCCAGATGAGTAGCTGTTCAAACTTGAAGAATTACCATAGTATGCAGATGTTGTCAATTACCTGGTCTGTGAGCAATTTTCGAAAAATTATTGATGCATTGTGAATTGTGATGCGATTATGGTATGAGTTTGCGGTGATGTGTTATGCATTGCACATGTAAGTTTTCCTAATAAGACCCAAGTATAAGCCTCATTAGGTTTCCTGGTGAGTTCAGGGTCGAACACAAGGACTACTGAGTAAATATGTGACAGTTACTTTGATTCTCTTGCGATGGTGAAAAAAAATAAGTTGGATGGTGTTTTGATTAAGTATATTTCTTATGCGATGGAGTTCGAATGAAGAGTTGATGAAATAAAGAGTTACAAAGAGTATGCGATGAACGGTTGAGAAGGGGTTTAGCTAACACTTCCTAAGATTACATATAAGTTATGTGATCATGCTACACACAAACAACAACACGTCATCTCTCAATGCAATGCCATAATTCCAATTTCTAGGATGCATGTGATGTATACGAAAATATCGATAGAACTTATGTCTAAGCCTCTATTCTTATCTATGCGATGATGAATTATGCACATAGAAACAAGGTGACCACATACTATCATATCCTATTTCTAGGGTGCATGCGATGTGTTAATAGCAATAGAACTTATGTCTAAGTTTCTATCTCTTGCTTATGCGGTTCTAATCTGACTCTCTCAAGCCTATATTCTAATATGATTCTCTCATCTCTAGATTCTTTCTTTAGACTACACTTTCAAGTATCTCTAAAGGGTGAATGATGCATACAGAAAACAAGCTGATCGCATAAAATGTAAATCATAGGTCATGCTAACTAAGTACTTCTCAACCCATTGGGAATTTAGCTACTCATGCGAAGTGTGGAGAGATTGAACATAGATTGAAATTAGATTTCCATTTTCTATAAATAAAGTTTAGAAAACAAAATAATAATGGAATTTAAAGATAAAAAGCCCGGTAAGCAATGTCTTGCTTCCCATGGCCTTTTACACTGTCTTTTTCACTCAAACTCTGTCTAGATGAATATTCTTGCTCTTGCAAGTGTTGGGCCTCTCTCCCTTTTGTAGCGCTTTCTAGCAGTCTCTCGATCTGTCCAGGAATGTTCTCTCGGCTTCTTCATCTCCTAACTCGTCTTTGCCTTCTAAATCTATGTATGTACGTGAACAAACTTGTTAACCCATTTACTCTGGTGGCCTTCGGTATTTATAGAGCTCAAGGTGAAGCAGCCTTTCTCTCTAATGATTGCAATTATGGGTGGTCATTAAATCTCCTGTTTTAATGCACCAATTAATGGTCACCGAAAGTTGAGTGTACTTGCTACAGTGTGGCTTTAATGGCTTGTCAACTAAATTTGGATTCGACCATCATTAGCTTTCCATCATATCATGATTTATTATGTTGTCACCTTGATGCGCAATCTTTATGGGGCCACCCTTCTGAGTAACTTCTCATGATCGTATATGATCGCATGACTTTGCGATCGCCATCTTTCAAGCGCGTAGATGTCTAATTCCTTGGATGCAATTTTACTTTTGCCAATGCTTTTTCCTGCACAAAATAAGTGAATTTCTTTTATGCGATGTGTGCATGCGATCGCAATTTCTTCAATTTACTGCTTTGACATGATATTCTTTATTTTTACCGTCACATTCTCTCATTGTTTTACTTATTTGCGCTACAATACGTATATTTCTACCCGTTATCAATTACACAGACCACCAAAAGAGGTGGCTTATGCATGAATGTAAATCCTACTATTGGGATGAGCCGAATCTTTACAATAGGGGGTTAGACCAGATCTTACAACTGTGTGTGCCAGAGACTGCTTATCAGCGCATACATTCCCAGTGCCATGACTCACCCTATGGCGGACATTTCGGAGGTCAACGAACAACAGCAAAAGTGTTCTTGGCCGACTCTATTCAAGGATGCGTGAGACTACTCTATGAAATGCAACAAGTGCCAACGCACGGAAAACATTTCATGGAAGAATGTGATGCCGATGAATATTATATTGGAATTGGAACTCTTTGACGTGTGGGGTATAGACTTCATGAGACCATTTCCATCATCAAATGGTCACAAGTACATTATGTTGGTCGTCGATTATGTATCCAATGAGGTTAAAGCGATATCATGCGTCGTTCACTAAGTGACCTTGGTATTCTCAGAGTGAAAATCTAGGAGGTGTGAGCTTTGTTGGATTTGGTAGAGGGGAGGAGGAAACTACGATCGTATTCAACCATCAAGCAAGTGGGAGAAGTTTGGAGTCTATCGTATAGATGGGTGTTTGATCGTTTAGAAAAATGTTCACGATCGTTTAGGTAACCGCGTCTAATCAGTTAGACGATCATTTAAAGAAGCTCGCTCTCACGCGTGATCGTTTAGTAAAAGTTATACGATCGTTTAGGTCGACTGTGAACGTACACGATCGTTTAGGAAAAACTTGAGCTATCGTGTAGGCTCTCGTTAGCTAGTGTACAAATCTAAGGCGATTAACCGATCTCTTTGGAATGAAAACTATTTTCATTTTATTCTTCAGTAATCAAAACTGAACACAACCACCCACATTCATGTATGATTATGGAGAAAACCACCAACAATTATCTCATAATTGTTTAATTATAAATAAACATAATAACTACATAATAACTAACTTATCATATTATATTATAACCTATTGTTTGAATATCACATCATATGCAACATTTAAACCATAGTCCTTTTCTCCTCCACTAGATATAAACCATATTTATATCCTTTTCCTCCAATTATTATATCTCATACATCAATTATATATAATCAAACTACCTCTTGTCAATTTGAACACTTCAAACTAACCCAAAAACTTATTCTCAACTTAAATCTATTGAGCTACCAAGGGTTATGGACTTATGGCTTAAAGCTCCAACGGTATGTGAATAGCCGACTAAACTCTTTAGCCACGAAATCCACCATCCGTTAACTGCCAGACACTCCACTAAAGACTGACACCTGCACTTTTCTCACCATAGATATATTTCTGTGTCCATCGGATATAACCAGTCAATAGTACAATAACCCTTCACAGATGCTCATAAGTACAACTTGGCCAATTTGTCGTTTTGCCCCTATAGTTACATCTAACTCCTTAAGTACCACTAATCCCTCTAATGAACAATACAACATAGTCCTAATATGTGTGGACACCTCTCGAGCCATGAGAAGGTGTGTGGCGCCATATCGTTCAAGCCCCGTAATCAGTCTTTAAGGGAGAAACCTATCTATTTACCCCTGCTTCGGGGAAGGAGTGAATTCCATCTTGGGTATCTGAGTTCCCACTTCTCGAATAAGACGAATACCCAGAGTGGTAGGTTTGAGTTGGCAATCTGGCCACTTGCACCCATGCAAATCAAAGGACCACCCTCGAAGGGAAGAGTTCCCAACTCACTCAGGATTGAGGTCATGTTACCTATGGTCATACTAGTGAAGTGAAGTCTCTATCATGAACATCATTATATAAGAGACTATAACACTTCGTGGTTCGGTCTTATACAAACTCCTTTATATAGGACGCCCCCGCTCGCGTGTCTCCATACGAATGATCAAGATCAGACCATCTGTAGCAAGTCACAACACTTGTAACTCTTCTACAAAGCGGGCCGCATTCGTAGTGTTACCAGGATAAGGCTTCCCTCCTATATTTGTTGGGTTTTATGTCCTAAAAATCATGGTTTGTAAACAATAAAACTTATTTTGAAAATTCAATAAGTTGTTATTGATGTATTGCTTATTAGAAATCCAATAAACCTAAAAGTGCCTTGACTATTACACGAGTACTTAAACTTTATGTGGAGATATAAAGGTGGATCAGGTTATAGTAAATAGTCAAAATGATCTATAGTATATGAATAAGGTTGGGTGCGTTATTCTGGCAACACTATTGGATGTTGCCACTCTGTAGTTGTTACAAAGAGTTGTAAAGTGCTACAAACGAAGTGATCATAATTCGTACATGTTATGACATGAGGAGTGGGGGTGTCCTGTGCAAATGAGTATTGTACAAGATCGGACCACGAAATTAGTCACTCCTACTTTATACCGTTGTTTACTATTTAAGACTAACTATTTCAAAGCAATGATCTAGGTAACTTGACCTTAATCCTGAGCAAACTATGAACTCCTGTTTGTTCGAGATTATCCTTTGATCTACGTGAGTGAGTAGTCTGACAACACTGCTTAATAAGCCTCCCATTTTGAGGATAAGACTGGATGAGTAGCTGGGGATATAGCTCTGTAAGATGGAATTCACTCCTACTCGATTAGGGTTAGAAAAGACGTTGTTTCCTTAAGTGCTGATTTTGGGTCTTGAAGAAGGGGCCCCATAATAATGGGTAGAAATACACGTTATTGTAACTCAAATAAGTATAACAATGAGCGAATGCGATGGTAAAAATAAACAATATCATGTCCAAAAGTGCTAAACTGAAAAAATTGTGATCGCATGTGCCAATCGCATAAAAGCAGTTAATTTACCTATTGTCCAGGAAAAATATGTTGGCACAAGTAAAATTGCGATCGAAGGAATTAGGCCCCACACGCTTGAAAGATTGTTATCGTAAAGTCATGTGATCGTATGCGATCGTGAGAAGTTTCTCAAAAAGGTGGCCGCATAAAGACTGCGCCTCAAGGTGACAGCATAATAAATCATGATGGGATGGAAAGCTGATGACAGTCGAATCCGAATTTAGTTGACAAGCCATTAAAGCCACATTGTAGCAAGTAAACTCAACTTTCGGTGACCATTAATCGGCACATCAGAGCAGGAGATTTAATGATCGCCCATCATTGCAATCATAAGAGATAAAGGCTGCTTCACCTTGAGCTCTATAAATACCGAAGGCCACTATAGTAAAAGGGTTAACAAGGGAGATCATATACAAGTTAGAGAGTCGTTAGTCTGTTCACGTACATACTTGGATTTAGAAGACGGAGATGAGCTAGGAGACGAAGAAGCCGAGAGATCATTCCCAGACAGCTCGAGAGACTGCTAGAAAGCGCTACAAAGGAAGAGAGGGCCAACACTTGTAAAAGCAAGAATATTCATCTAGACAGAGTTGGAGTGAAAAATATAGTGTAAAAGGCAACAAAAAGCAAGACATTGCTATCGGGCTTCTTATCTATAGATTCCATTGCTATTCTGTATTCTGCATTTTATTTATAGAAAATGGAAATCTCATTTCAAACTATGTTCAATCTCTCCATACTTCGCATAAGTAGCTAAATTTTTGAATGGGTTGAGAAGTACTTAGCTAGAATGACCTAAGATTTACATTTTATGTGATCATCTTGTCTTATGTATACGTCATTCACCCTTTAAAGATACTTGAGAGTGTAAAGATAGAATCTAGACTTGAGAGAGTCAGATTAGAATCTAGGCTTGAGAGAGTCAGATTAGAACCGCATAAGCAAGAGATAGAAACTTAGACATAAGTTCTATTGCTATTAACACATCACATGCACAATAGAAATAGGATATGATAGTATGCGGTCACTTTCTTTATGCATGCATCATTCATCATCGCATAGACAAGAATTGAGGCTTAGACATAAGTCCTATCGACTTTTTCGTATACATCGCATGCGACCTAGAAATAGGAATTATGGCATTTAAATTGAGAGATGACGTGCTATTGTTTGTATGTAGCATGATTGCATAACTTATCGTAATCTTAGGAAGTGTTAGCTAAACCTCTTCTCAACCCGTTCATCGCATACTCATTGTAACTCTTGATTTCATCAACTCTTCGTTCAAACTCCGTCGTATAGGAAATATACTTAATAAAAACACCATCAAACTTATTTCTTTTCACCACCACAAGAGGATCAAATTAACTATCGCCTATTTACTAAATAGTCCCTGAGTTTGACCCTGGACTTACCAGGAAACCTAGTGAGGCTTAACTTGGGTCTTATTAGGAAAAATTTCATGTGCAATGCATAACACATCATCGCAAACTCACACCATAATCGCATCACAATTCACAACGCATCAAGTTTTTGGCGCTGTTGCTGGGGACTACGGCAGTATATATTGCTCTAACAGTAAACCTTTTTATTTTCTTTGAAGCTTTCAACCTTAGTGCACTGCCATTCCTTCGGAAAGGTAAGAAGTAGGCATCGCATGAGTGAAGAACACGTTCCTGGTGAACGACCGCAATAACAAGAGAGAAATCCCAGAATGGCGGAACAATCGGAAGAAAAAGTCGCAAACGCAAACAACATCATGGAAAACCCCATTCTCCTGGTGAACGACCGCAATAAACCCATCTGGGACTATGCGTCACCTAACCTATATGATTTCTCCCCAGGAATCATGAGGCCAGCTTTGGACGGATCGAGGTTTGAGATGAAGCCGGTTGTGCTACAAATGATCCAAACAGCCGGACAATTTGGTGGAAGGCGTGGCAAAGACCCTTACGCCCATCTTCGGAGTTTTATTTAAATCTATAACACTTTTGTGTTCCCAAACATCTCTGCTGAAGAAGTTCGACTAACGTTGTTCCCATTTTCGTTATGCGACCAAGCAAGGAAATGGGCATATTCCCTCGAACAAGGGGAGATAACTTCGTGGGAACAGGTTGTATAGAAGTTCATGAAGAAATACTTCCCTCCTACAAAGAATGCAAGAAGAAGGAAGTTAAATATGAATTTTGAACAGGAAATTGACGAATCGCTCAGCGACACGTGGGTGAGGTTTAAGAGATTGGTGCGAGATTGTCCACACAAAGGATTACCAGACTGTCTCCAGATGGAGATATTTTATCACAGTTTGAACCCTGCATCGTAGACAGACAACTACCAATGCGGCAACAGCTAGTGGTCTACTTGATAAAACTTATGATGAGGCGAAGAATATCCTTGATCGCATATCAAAGAATCACGAAGATTGGCAGGAAAGCTATGAACGACTAAAAATTTGAGAAGGTAACGCAAACAATAGGGCCATAGCATCTCTATAAAATCAAATGAATGTGATGATAAATCTATTACAGGGCATCGCAATCAACAACACTGGAACGCAAAGAGGGTAGGTCAACGCAATTGAACAGACGAGGACGAGTTGTGCAACTTGTGGAGAATTGCATCCAATTGAAGAATGTCCAAGGAACCCGCAGTTAGTATACCTCGTAAAGAACAACCCTTTCCCTAACACATACAACATCGGGTGGAGAAACCACTCCAATTTCGCTTGGAAAAATAATCAATAACATAATTTTCAACCTACGATGCAAAAAAAAAAAAAAACGACCGCCAGGATTTTTCTTGCAAATGAACGATCAATTACAATATCAAGCCAGTAGATCGCAAGCACCACCACCATCATCCTCTCTGGAAAACCTATTAATGTTGGGATTGGTGTCCTAATTCTCCCAAAATCTCGTTGTTTTGTAAAGATACACATTGTTCAATGAATAAAATAAGTGTTATTAAATTCTGGCATTTACTCATATCCAATAAACAAAGCTCCTTTGTTATCTTATGTGAACTTAAGCATGTATATGTGATATACAAGTGGATCATGCCTTAAGTGATAACTTAAATAGATATATAGTATAAGGATTAAGGTGGGATACTTGTTCCTGGTGATACTACAGATACAACCCGCTTTGTAGAGGTTTGCAAGTGTTGTAAACTACTACAGATGATAGATCCTGACCATTTAACAGCTGATTCCAAGGCTTGAACATAGTGGCTACAACTTCTCTTTGGAAAAGAAGACTCAGTCATAGTAGAACTATGACTTATGTTCATTAGAGGGATCAGTGGTACTTAAGGAGGCAGATCTAACTACAGGGGCATAACGGTTATTGGCCCAACTTTACTTACGAGCGATCTGTGAAGGGTTGTCGCACTACTGATTGGTTAAGATGGACACATAATATATCTATGGTAAGGAAAGTTCAGCTGTCGGTCTTTATGGAGTGCCTGGCATTTAATGGGTGGTGGATCCCGTGACTAAAGAGTTTAGTCAGTTATTCACGTACCGTTGGAGCTTCGAGCTAGGTTCATGAAGTCCCCTTGGTAGCTCAATGGATTCAGTTGAGGATCAGATCTTGGTGTTGATTTGAAATGTTGAAATTAACAAGAGGTATTTTGATTACATATGATATAATCGGTATGATGTATAAGATACATCTAGTGGAGGATTGATGTAAATGAGATTTACATTAAGTACCATGGAATAAAAAAAGAACTATGGTTTATATATTTCATGAGATGAAATATTAAAACTATAGGTTAAAAATATAGTATGATAAGTTGGTTATCATTTATGTTTATAAAAATATTAATTATTGGATAATTAATTCTTTTTCTTTTAAATAACCAAAGTAGTGGGTGGTTATTGATTCATGGTAATCGTGAGTATAAAAGGAAAATGGTTTTCCTATTTTTAAAAAACAAGGTTTTACAAACGATTAAAAAAAGGTTTTGAGTTTTCTCTCTGCAAAAAAGAAACTCACGAAGTCGTCAAGTGAATTCGGATTTACTAAACGACAGCTAGGCGAGCTAAACGATCGTGAAGAGTAGAGCTAAACAATCGTGCAGTGTTTACTAAACGATCGCATAGTTTTGCTAGACGATCATTGGCCCAAGGTAAACGATCGTGTAGAGTCTATAGGCAACAGACCAAGCTAAACGATGAGCTAAAAGATGGCATAGATTTTGCTAGACGATCGCTTAGCTTTATCTAAACGATTGGGCATCGACCTATACGGTAGGTCTCCGCCATCTCCTACTTGCCCAGTCGTGTAGATCGAGCGTTCGTGGTTGCTGATTGTTCGAGCGGTCACGCAACGGAGCGTGGAGACGCATCTATAAATGTATGTAAAGTTTTCCCTTACTGCATTTGTAGTTATTCATGCTATAATTTCTCTGTATGAGTTGTATAACCGCTTATTTGACGTCGACTGTAAATGTTATGTTAATTCATGATAGTAATTTGGAATAGTCTTGTTCTGCTGCTCATGGAAATCTCAGATCCAATTTCCTTCAATTGGTATCAGAGCCAGGTTGAGGGAGTTGACTATGAGGAAACTTTTTCACCTATTGTCATGCTGAAGTCTATCAAGATTCTCTTGTCCATAGCCACATTTTATGATTATGAAATATGGAAAATGGACATCAAGGCTACCTTTCTTAATGGTAATCTTGAGAAGACCATCTATATGACTCAACTAGAGGGGTTCATAGTTCTAGATCAAGAGCAAAGGGTTTGTAAGCTTAATAGGTCCATTTATGGGCTGAAACAAGCATCTAGATCTAGGAACTTCATATTTGACTCTGCTGTCAAGTACTTTGGCTTTGACCAGAACGTTGATGAGCCTTGTGTTTACAAGAAGATCATCAACAGCTCAGTAGCTTTCCTAGTACTGTATGTGGGTGATATCCTACTCATTGGGAATGATGTAGGGTATCTGACTGACGTTAAGAGTTGGCTAGCTTCCCAGTTCCAAATGAAATATTTGAGTGAGGCACCGTATGTTCTCAGGATCCAAGATTATTCGGGATTGCAAGAACAAACGATTAGCCTGTCCCAGGCATCTTACATTGATCAAATGTTGATCAGGTACAGGATGTAGGATTCCAAGAGGTATTTGTTACCCTTCAGGCATGGAATCATTCTATCTAAGGATCAATGTCTTAAGACACATCAAGAGGTTGAGGAGATGAGATGGATTCCCTATGCTTCTGCTGTAGGAAGCTTAATGTATGCAATGTTGTGTACTAGACTCGACATTTGCTATGCAGTAGGGATTGTCAGTCGGTATCAATCCTAACCAGGATTTGATCACTAGACGGCGGTCAAGACGATCCTCAAGTATCTTCGGATAACAAGGACTACATGCTAGTATATGGAGCTAAGGATCTGATCCTTACGGGATACAACGTTGCTGATCCCTTTACAAAGGCCCTCTCAGCTAATGTGTTTGAGGGTCACCTTGAGAGTCTGGGTCTGTGGGACATGCGACATCTTGTGTAGGGCAAGTGGAAGATGATACTAGGGTATGCCATAGTTTATTTTATATTGTACATTAGTCTCCCGAGTCATTAGGAAAAGTAGGAGATTGTTGGGATTGGTGTTCTAATTCTCCCGGAGTCTCGTTGTTTGTAAAGATACACATTATTCAATGAATAAAATAAGTGTTATTTAATTTTGGCATTTACTCATATCTAATAAACAAAGCTCTTTGGTTATCTTATGTGAACTTAAGCATATATATGTGATATACAAGTGGATCATGCCTTAAGTGATAACCTAAATAGATCTGTAGTATAAGGATTAAGGTGAGATACCTGATCATGGTGACAATACGGATACAGCTCGCTTTGTAGAGTTTTGCAAGTATTGTAAACTACTACAGATGGTAAATCCTTACCATTCATATGGAGACTGGAATGGGGGTATCATATACAAAGAGTTTGTATAAGACCTGGACCACGAGATGACTAGACTATGTATATAACGCCGTTGATACTAGAGACTTACATCTCACCTAAACAACCATAGGTGACACGACCTCAATCATGAGTGTTTTGGGAACTCTTGCCTTTGAGGGCGATCCTTTAATTAGTATGGGTGAGAGTGACCAGATTGTCAACTCATGCCTACCTTTTTGGGGACTTGTCTGATCTGGGAGCTAAGAATTCAATCCACAATATGAAATTCACTTCTTTCCCGAAGCAGGGATAAGTAGAGAGATTTTTCCCTTAGAGGCTGATTCCAGAGCTTGAGCATAGTGGCTACAACTTCTCTTTGGAAGAGAAGACTCAGTCATAGTAGGACTATAACTTATGTTCATTAGAGGGATCAGTGGTACTTAAGGAGACAGATGTAACTACAGGGGCATAACGGTTATTGGCCTAGTTTTCCTTACGAGCGATCTGTGAAGTGTTATCGCACTGCTGATTGGTTAAGATAGACACATAAAATATCTATGGTAAGGAAAGTTCAGTTGTTGGTCTAGTGCCTGGAAGTTAACAGATGGTGAATCTTGTGACTAAAGACTTTAGTCAGTTATTCACATATCGTTGGAGCTTCGAGCTACAGGTACATGAGTTCCCCTTGGTAGCTCAATGGATTCAATTGAGGATCAGTTCTTAGTGTTGATTTGAAATGATGAAATTGACAAG
This sequence comes from Benincasa hispida, assembly GCF_009727055.1. Classification (NCBI taxonomy): domain Eukaryota; kingdom Viridiplantae; phylum Streptophyta; class Magnoliopsida; order Cucurbitales; family Cucurbitaceae; genus Benincasa; species Benincasa hispida. The sequence continues at coordinate 13,627,684 of NC_052355.1, read as the reverse complement.
AGGTATTTTGATTATATATGATATAATCGGTATGATGTATAAGATACATCTAGTGGAGGATTGATGTAAATGAGATTTACATTAAGTACCATGGAATAGAAAAAGAACTATGGTTTATATGTTTCATGAGATGAAATATTAAATTATAGGTTATAAATATAGTATGATAAGTTGGTTATCATTTATGTTTATAATAATTAATTATTGGATAATTAATTCTTTTTCTTTTAAATACCCAAAATAGTGGATGGTTATTGAATCATGGAAACCGTGATTTTAAAAGAAAAATGGTATTCCTCTTTTCAAAAAAGAAGGTTTTACAAAACGATTGAAAAAGGTTTTGAGTTTTCTCTCCACGAAAAAGAAACTCAAAAAGTCGTCAAGTAGATTTGGATTTACTAAACTACGGCTGGGCGAGCTAAACGAAGTGTAAAGTAGAGCTAAACGATCGTGCAGTATTTACTAAACGATCGCATAGTTTTGCTAGATCATCGTTGGGCCATGATAACCGATCATGTAGAGTTCTGTAGGCGACAGACCGAGCTAAACGATCACATAGCTTTTGCTAGACGATCGCTTAGCTTTATCTAAACAATTGGGCATCGACCTACACGATAGGTCTCACGATCTCCCCCATCTCCCACTTGCCCAGTCATGTACGCGATCGTTGTTTCCTCCTTCGTCTGCCTCATACCAAGTCCGAACAAAGCCCACTTTCTGGATTCTCAAACCGAGAATATAAAGGTCGTCTTGTTGGTGGTGTCAGACTCAACTCGACACCATCGAGGTTTTCTAGAGGTCATTTGTGGTGCTGTGGAGGCTATTCGATATTGTTGAGGAGATCGTGACCGAGGACATCGTTGAGGACGAGCGCGAAGTGTTCGTGCTCTGTTTGTTGTGGTGTTGCAGTCGTGTAGATCGAGCGTTCGTGGTTGCTGATTGTTCGAGCGGTTGTGCAACGAAGTGTGGAGAGCATCTATAAATGTGTGTAGAGTTTTCCCTTACTGCATTTGTAGTTATTCATGATGTAATTTCTCTGTATGAATTGTATAACCGCTTGTTTGAAATCGACTATAAATGTTATGTTAATTCATTATTGTAATTTGGAATAGTCTTGTTCCACTACTCATGGAAATTTCAGATCCTATTTCCTTCAATTAAATTAGTAAATTTAAAAGAACGGGACGGTCCTCCAGAACTAGGCGACTTCCATCCGCAATCTAGAGATGCAAATAGGACAGATTGCGAGAGAGCTGAAAAATAGACCATAAAGGATGCTGCCGAGCTCGACTGAGCTCCCTCACAACCCGAGGAATACAGGGAAAGAACAATGCCTAGCAGTCTCCTTGCTAAGTGGAAAGACGACAGCCGAAGAAGGAAAAGATCCCAGCAGGACAAATTCGAATGCGATGGCATCCAAGAACCCATTGACACAACATGAATGAGAAGAGCCCGAGACGATGAAATCGGAAGTTGTGTCCACCTCCAAGCCTCTAGAACACGAAACAAAGAAGGTACAACAACAACCATTCCCACAAAGACTGAAAAAGAAGCAGGATGATGAACTCAGACACTATAATCCCACTAAAGATGCGCGACCCAGGAAGCATTACGATACCCTGCTCAATTGGAGGGGTCTACATCGGTCAAGCACTATGCGAACTTGGGGCGAGTATAAATTTAATGCCACTTTCAATCTTCAAAAAATTGAATGTGAGAAAACTGACGCCCACGACGAAGATTCTCCAGCTTGCGAACAGGTTCCTAGTACACCCTGATGAAGATTTGAAGGATGCCTTGGTCACAATTGATAAATTCACTCTACCGGTAGACTTCATCATTCTAGATCATGAAGTGGACGAAAATGTGCCTATCATATTGGGACATTGATAAATTCACTCTACCAGTAGACTTCATCATTCTAGATCATGAAGTGGATGAAAATGTGCCTATCATATTGGGTCATTGATAAATTCACTCTACCAGTAGACTTCATCATTCTAGATCATGAAGTGGATGAAATGTGCCTATCATATTGGGACAACCACTTCTATCTACTGGTCGTGCTCGAATTGATGTGCACAAAGGAGAGATCACGATGAGCATTAATGGGAAGAAGCTCAGGATTGAGGCAATCAAGATCCCGGAGGATCAAGAAAAGGAGAGAGAACCTCTGTGGACTTGAAAAATCCAGATTGAAGAAGAAATAAGCAGTCCCTGCGCTAATATGCGATACAAACTCATCAAGGACGTAATGTTTTAAAGTATCCTTTTGATATCTTTATTTAATGAACTTACTTTACCTTTTTGTACAACCACTACTCTTTAAAATTTCCAACTCTATCTTTCATACTTTTTACCCTCATAATATTTAGCAATGATCGTAGTGAACGATTGCGGTGGAGCTACGCGATAAACTAAAAACACGCGACCAGTTCAATCAGACCATCGCAATCGAGGAATTGGCCCATCCAAGCAAGGATGTGATCACAGATGATGTGAGCAACAAAGAAAAATTGGTGGTGTATCATTCTTTGACTCTTTTATTCCAAATTTTTCACTTCTCGCATCTCATTTTAATATTGCTAATTTTAGTATCGCATCCTTTTTAGTTTGACGCAATCATTGAATTTTGATTACTTTATTTAGTCACTGCATTCTTCCCTGTACCAATTATGATTTCAATGATGAAATTCTTGCCTTTATTTCTTACCGCATGTACTAAAGTTAATTTTTGGACAGCCAATTCATGAAACATTTCTAAAAGTTAGTGGTCCACTACCTTTCCTTCAAAATGATTTTTACAAAACTTCCTAAGAGCATCGCATGAGTTATTTCAGTCTATCAGCAATGAAGACATTGTTGTGTATAAATTTAGGGGTGCTATCAACCTTGCTACTTCTAGAGATTTTCAAAAAAAAAAAAAATCATGACGTTGAGATCGGATCCTACTCGTAGTTGGATGTCCACATGACACCCGTGGGGGCAAGCCAAAACGAAGGTAAGAATCATGATCAACGCATAAATCAAGTGATCGCAACTCCGCTGCCAAGTAAAATGGGCATGAGTTTAGACTGAGAAATAGCACCTTGCTCATAGTTGGATGCTCCATGACACCCATGGAGCCAAGCCAAAATGAAAGTCTAGGCACTTGGATTAGTGCAAGGTCACAAAAAGAATATCTAAACCGTGCAAGGATAAAAATCATTTGGAAACACTCCGGTTGGAAAAAGTTTTGAAATACATCATGCGATGTCCTGGAAACGAGTAAAGTTTTTTTTTAACGTTAAACTTGCGGTCCCTAAAGATTAGAAATATTTTAAGAAGAGGCAAGGATAGAAATTAAGAAGGCATTGGTTCATGAAAATTGAATAAGACACCTTGAGAAATCTAGGTAGGGTAAAAGCGGTTGACTCTTTAAAGAAAATCTTTAATTTATGCTTGAGGACAAGCATTGTTTTAAATTTGAGGGTGTGATCACGGGCAGAAATACATGTTATTATAGCTCAAATAAGTTAGAGAATTCGACGGTAAAAATAAACAATATCATGTCCAAAAGCGCTAAACTTAGAAAATTGCGACGCATGCGCCTATCGCATAAAAATGTTAATTTAGTGTAGGAAAAATGCGTTGGCGCAAGTAAAAATTGCGATCCAAGGAATTAGGTCCCCGCGCGCTTAAAAGATTGCGATCGCAAATGCATGCGATAATATGCAATCATGAGAAGTTGCTCAAGAAGGTGGCTGCATAAAGACTGCGCATCAAGGTGACAGCATAATAAATCATGATGGGATGAAAAGCTGATGACGGTTGGATCCAAATTTAGTTGACAGGTCATTAAAACCACACTATAGCTACTACACTTAACTTTTGGTCACCATTAACGAAGCATCAGAGCAGGAGATTTAATGACCGCCTATCATTGCAATCATAAGAGAGAAAAGTTGTTTCACCTTGAGCTCTATAAATACTGAAAGCCACCAGAGTAAAAAGATTAACAAGGGAGATCATATACAAGTTAGAGAGTCGTTAGTCTGTTCATGTACGTACTTATATTTACAAGATGGAAACAAGCTAGGCGACGAAGAAGCTGAGAGATCATTCACGGACAGCTCGAGAGACTGTCGAAAAGTGCTACAAAGGGAGAGAGGGCCAACACTTGCGAAAGCAAGAATATTCATCTGGACAAAGTTGGAATGAAAAAGACAGTGTAAAAGGCCAAGAGAAGCATAGGAAATATACTTAATCAAAACACCATCCAACTTATTTGTTTTCACCACCACAAGAGAATCAAATTAACTGTCGTATATTTACTATGTAGTCCCTGAGTTCGACCCTGGACTTACTAGGAAACATAGTGAGGCTTATACTTGGGTTTTATTAGAAAACTTGCATGTGCAACGCATAACACATCATCGCAAACTCACACTATAATCGCATCACAATTCACAATGCATCACCCCACCCTCTCATTGGCCCGAGAGGGACTCGGTTGTTGATTGGATCATAAAATTAATTCTTCATTAGAGGATAAATGGAACTTAAGAAACAAGAGATAATCTCAGGCGTAAAATAGAGATTTGACCCAGCCGTTATTACGAACAACTCGTGAAGGGTTAACTTACTAATCATGGTTATATCGAGTGGACATAATATATCTACAGTGAGGGGAGTTCAACTATAAGCTTTAGTGTAGTGACCCATCAGTTAACGAATGGTGTTTAATTCAGTCTAACGAATTTAACCAATTAATCTCAGATGGTTGGAGCCCATCATCTGTAGGTCCGCGAGGTCCCCCTACTAGCTCGTAAATGGATTAGCTTTAGAGTAGCTAATAAGTTAATTTGAAACGTTCAAATTAGAATTAAAGGAATTAGTAATTATATGAGATATAATTACACGTTTAATTTTAAGAATTAAACAAAATTGGAAATTTAATATTTAAATATGATTTAAATATATGAAGGTAATTTTATGTAAAATTAATTTATTATTTGATATTAAATTAATTATAATTATTTAAATTGTTTAAATAATTATTTATTAGTTTTATTAGAAAAGTTAATTTATGAAATTAATTTTGTAAAATTAATAATGTTTTCAATTTTAGAAAATAAATTCATTTTTGAAATCAATTTGGAAAGATTGAAAAAGTTAAAAGAACACATAAATGGAATTTCCTTTTTTCCATTACACCTACAAGCTGCTCACATAAAACCCATAAACTAAGGCTTCAATTACTCCAATCATGAGCTACATCTCATGCAGCCATCTTCATTGCATGATAGTTTGCAATATATTGAGAAGATTGGAATGAATTTGAGGCAATCTGTAGAATTTTGCTAAAAAATTCGGGTGAAGAAGGTGTTCTTCAATTGGGTTGCTACTGTGAGTTTTTGTCCAAATTCCCTTGATTCAAGCTTATTTTGAGTCCCACTACTCAATCTAGAGCACCAATAAAATAGTAGGAAAGATCTCAAGGTTGTCTAGAACGAGATTTGGAGCGATTTGCAGTTGGAAATCGAGATTTCAAGAGTTCTACAAAGGGTATGACTTGAAACCCACTTATTACTGTATAAGCATGCTTTAGTTTCTGCCAAAATTAATGAATTAAAGTGCTTATTGATCCTTGTTACTTCTGCTGCTTGCTGATACAATCAAACAGTTAGTATAAGAGCATCATATAAGCATTCAATTTGGTTAAATTTTGGTGTGGTGGGTGTTTTTCATGAATTATATGAAATTGTTGCACTGATATAGTTTTTTGAGCTTTGGCATTTATTTTCTCTTTAATTTATCGATTAAATTTGTAATTGGCTCTTGTTTGATGAGCTTATATGTGTTCTCAAGAGTCTGTAATTTATTTGGAGTCATTAGAGTTGAATTTAAGCTGTAATTAAAGAAACAAGTGAAGAAGGCTAAGTTGCAAATTCCAATTTTTCAGCCTTTGCTCATATATCGTCATTGAGGTTTGAATGCTAGAACGATCGTCTACCTACGGGCGCTAGACGATGTAAAAAAAGCGAGACGATCGGGTAGTTATGGCCATTGAGCATCGAAGTGTTGTGCGCTAGACGATCATGTACCTGCGGGAGCTAAACGATGCATTAAAGTGCTATCCAATGGCACTACATGATCATGTAGCTTCGCATGGAAACTAAACGATGCGTCGAAATGCTATGCAATGGCACTACACGATTGTCTACCTTTGTGCATGCACTAAACGATCAAGAAGAAGCGCTAAACGATGGCGCTAAGTGATCATGTAGTATGTCCGGTGCTAGACGATGGCGCTGCACGATAGTGTTAGACACTAAGCGATCAGTAGCATTGTCTAGCGCTAGACGATGGCGCTGCACGATAGTGTTGGACACTAAACGATTGTGTAGCTTTGTCCGGCACTCGACGATGGCACTATACGATAGATGAAAGACACTACACGATCGTGTAGCTTGGTTAAGCACTATTCGATGGCTGCTACACGATCAGACAAACACTAGCTGATCGCCCAAGATGATGGTTGTCAATGCTACACGATGAGCCTCAACAAGATTTTGAGCATGGAGCGAGAGTTGCTAGTTTGACCTGTTCTCTTGAGGACCGGTCCGGTTCAGCCTCAAATGGTTTTTGGCTAGTCTGGTTCAAACTCTTCTGTTCTAATTCAAGCTATTTAGGTTCGGATTGGAGCGGTTTGAGTGGTCCCGAAGCTGTTTTGTAATCGTTAGGCTTTTGTTTGCTTGTTTATGCAAAAACTAAAACCATATAAGTTAGTGTTTAATCATTTATGCATGTGATGTATGTAATAATTAAATAATTCATGTATATGCATACAGTATGCCATGTAAATTTAAAACCCAACCGTAGGAAGCGTGTTACATGCATTGAAAGTATGTTATAAAATGTTATAATATATAGTATACATGTAAGGTTTCTTTTATTTAATATAATAGTTATATTAGATATTGAATGCCTCTGTTGTATGTTGTGGATGTTTAGCATGTCTAAAATTTTGTAAGCTGTTATAAAATAGGGTTAAACGCTTAAAATTTATAACAAAGAACAACTGCATGCTCACTTAGGTTAACAACTAGTTTTAATCGTTAAAATAAATTATTACTTAATTTTGTTATAAACTCAAATAGGTTCATAAACATGTCTAAGGCTTGGGGTACTTAAGTTGACGGTTTACGAAACACCTCCTACCTGGGGATTATGACCGAAAGATTGAGCGTTGTTAATTAATTTTATGAGCTTACGTGAGTGGTGTGAGGTTTAAAAGAAATTAAACACTTCGACATCATAGGAATATAGCAAAATATAATTGATATACTTGGATAAAATGATATAGACTTAGGGTAGTTTGTTTAGTCGAAATATACCTAAGTAAATACCCAAATATATATAACACTTTAGTGGGAGATTAACAATATATTTGATATATAAATATTAGCTCTTACATCCTCAAGATTTACATTGTAAGATCCATGCTCGGCTTCGTGTCGCTTTTACCGCAAATGCTCAATTCAGAAAGTGTTTGCATGGGTCAATGACAAGGTGAATGAGGGAAGTAGTTCATAGTAAGTGGGTGAAAGAAATGTGTGAACATTGTCCTACGGTCTCCTCCATTAGTTCGAACTGTGAGATTCCTCTGTTGTACTTGCTGTCGTTTTTAGACGACACTAGCTAGTCGTTAACGATGGCGATCCCTTCTGAGGGTTGTAACATAGGATTCGAAACACCTAACTTCAGTAAAATGAATAGGGTCTTATAGTTCCGTCTTGGATATTGTCTTCTATTTCGGGGGCATATTCATACCGTTCTATAAGATCTGAAAAATTACGGGTCAACATTTAGAAGAATTACTAATTGTTAGTAAAGATCTTGACCAAAAACGATAACCAAAAGAACTATATGAGTAAAGAGTTATTCTAATATAGTATTTGCTCAAGATTGTCTCACTTCAGTGAAGGAATTCTTGACTGCCCCTCGGTAGCAATTGTTCTAAATCACTAAAGTATTTTTGCAAATAAATAATGGTTATAAGTACATTACTATTACATTGCTAAAACTTGATTGGATTTAAAAGCAATTCACTTATAGAGTTTGTTTATAATTTTGGAATGACGAGTTCAATAATACAATTGTTGGCATCGGATAAACTGGTCGAGGATAATTATTTGACCTAGAAATCAAATTTGAATACTATACTGGTGATAGACAATTTACGGTTCATCTTAATAGAGGACTGTCCTCCCGTTCCGAGCTCTAACACAAACCGAACTATTCAGGATGCGTATGATAGATGGATCAGGGAAAATGGTAAAGCCCGTGCTTTTATCCTTGCCAGCATATCTGATGTTTTAGCGAAGAAACATGTGGATATTGGTGCCAAAAAGATTATATAATCTCTACGAGGGATGTTTGGACAATCATCATTCACTCTAAGGCATGGTGCTATCAAGTATGTTTACAACAGCCGCATGAAAAAGGGGTCCTCTGTCCGTGAACATGTCATGGACATGATGTCCACTTTAATGTGCCGGAAGTAAACGACGTTGTTATTGACGAGAGAAGTCAAGTCTGTTTTATTCTAGAATCTCTTCTAAAGAGTTTTATGCAATTCTGCACTAATGCACTCATGAATAAAATTAAATATAGTTTGACTACTTTGTTGAATGAGCTACATGCTTACCTGACTATGTTGAGAACTAAAAGTCTAGAATCAGAAGTAAACGATACTACCACTGAGAAGGGAGGAACGTCCTCCAAGCCTGATGTTTCCTCCTCTTCACAGAGTAAGAGTATTCCTATCAAGAAGAACAAAAGGAAAGGGAAGAAGAAACCTACTACAAAGAAAAGCAAGAAAAACACTACAGATAAAGGGAAGTGTTTCCATTGCAACAAAGAAGGGCATTGGAAGAGAAACTACCGTCAGTACTTTGTTGAGAAGAGAGCAGAGAAAGCTAAACAGGCAAACTAGTTCCTGAGGACCGCTTGCTCAGCTTGACCAGTGGGAGATGTTGCTGCTTGATGATAATATTACCTACTTTTGTTATCTTGTAAAGAACATAATGTATATATATTTTTTGCAAATGAAATGTTCATATTCGAAAATTATGTTTGTTCTATCTCATAGCAACTTCTGTTAAAAATCAAACTGTTAAAAGCCATTTGCAAATATTCATATATTTAAAAATGGCTAGATCAAACTATAAAGATTTCTAGATCTGACTATTAACAAAGAGTTGTTAAGACAGGTCAGATGTGTCTTACTCAAAGAGTTAAGAGTACCTCAATGTAGTGGGAGGAAAGTATGACTTCTTAGTCATTATTAAGAATTAAATGCATTCCTCGTATAGTCTAAGAAGAAGCCTATTGTACACTAACATGTTTACAATGATTCTCTCGGCCAAAGTGTTTGAGAATCACCTAGTAAGACTATGAATACCAGGTAAATAACCTAGGGCAAGTGGAAAAAATATCAGGTATGGGATACCGAATGGTAAACCATGGGTATGGGATGCCCTAGTTTATTGTATTTCTCTATAAAACTCAGAAACTCAGTCTTATATATTGGATATAAGTTACCACTGGAGTTTTAATCAGAGTGGGATTTTTTGGGTTTTATGTCCTAAAACTCGTGGTTTGTAAACAATAAAATGTATTCTGAAAATTCAATAAGTTGTTATTGATTATATGTATTGCTTACTAGAAATCCAATAAACCTAAAAGTCCCTTGACTATTACATGAGTACTTGAACTTTATGTGGAGACATAAAAGTAGATCAGGTTCGAGTAAATAGTAAAAATGGTCTATAGTATATGAATAAGGTTGGGTGCCTTATTCTGGTAACACTATTGAATGCTGCCTACTCTGTAGTTGTTACAAAGAGTTGTAAAGTGCTACAAACAAAGTGATCCTAATTTGTACATATTATGACATGAAGAATGGGGGCATCCTATGCAAATGAGTTTTGTACAAAATCGAACCACGAAATTAGTCGTTCTTACTTTATAACGCTGTTTACTTTTTAAGACTGACTATTTTAAAGCGATGACCTAAGTAACTTGACCTTAATCCCAAGCTAACTATGAACTCCTGTTTGTTCGGGATTATCCTTTGATCTGCATGGGTGAGAGTAGTCCGACAATACTGCTCAATAAGCCTCCTATTTTGGGGATAAGACTGGATGAATAGTTGGGAACATAGCCCTGCAAAATGAAATTCACTCCTACCCGATTAGGGTTAGTAGATAGGTTGTTCCCTTGAGTGTTGATTTTGGGTCTTGAACAAAGAGCCCCACCCTTTCATTAGCCTGAGAGGGACTAGATTTTTTTATTGGATCACAAAATCAATTGTTCATTAGAGGATCAATGAGACTTAAGGAACAATAGGTAATCTTCGGGGTAAAATAGAGATTTGACCCAGCCGTTGTTACGAACAACTTGTGAAGGGTTAACTTACTAATCATGGTTATATCGAGTGGACATAATATATCTACAGTGAGGGTAGTTCATCTATGGGCTTTAGTGGGATGCCCATTAGTTAACGAATGGGGGTTAATTCAGTCTAATGAGTTTAGCCAATTAATCTTCGATCGTTGGAGCCCATGATCTATAGGTCCTCGAGGTCCCCCTACTAACTCGTAAATGGATTAGCCTTAGAGTAGCGTGATAAGTTAATTCGAAACGTTCAAATTAAAATTAAAGGAATTAGTAATTATATGAGATATAATTACACGTTTAATTTTACGAATTAAATGGAATTGGAGAATTAATATATAAATATGATTTAAATATATAAAGGTGATCTTGTGTAAAATTAATTTAATATTTGATATTAAATTAATTAGAACTGTTTAAATTATTTAAATAATTATTTATTAATTTTATTAGAAAAATTAATTTATGAAACTAATTTTGTAAAATTAATAATGTTTTCAATTTTAGAAAATAAATTCATTTTTTAAATCAATTTGGAACGATTGAAAAAGTTAAAAGAACACATAAATGGAATTTCGTTTTTTCCATTACACCTAAAAGTTTCCCACACAAAACCCACAAACTAAGGCTTCAATTACTCCAAGCATGAGCTTCATCTAATGCAGTCATCTTCATTGCATGATAGTTACAATATATTGAGAAGATTGGAGTGATTTTAGGCATGCAATCTGTAGAATTTTGCTGAAACATTCAGGTGAAGAAAGTGTTCTTCAATTGGGTTGCTACTTTGAGTTTTTCTCCAAATTCCCTTGATTCAAGCTTATTTTGAGTCCCACAATTCAATCTAGAGCACCCAGAGAATAGTAGAAAAGTTTTCGAGGTGGTCTACAATGAGATTTGGAGAGATTTGCAGCTAAAATCGAGATTTCAAAAGTTCTAAAAAGGTATGATTTGAAACGCACTTAATACTGTATAAGCATGCTTTAGTTTCTGCCAAAATTAATGAATTAGAGTGCTTATCGATCCTTATTACTTTCACTGCTTGTCGATATAATCCAACAATATCTATATACTACAGACTATTTTGGTTATCAATTAAGGCATGATCCACCTGTATGTCTCTACATACATACTTATGTTACAACGACAACAAGGGATCTTAGTTTGTTGGTTTGTGGTAAAGAAAATAAAACATCCCATGTTTCGTAGACAATAGTGAAGAAAATATCATATATTATTACATCACAAGTATTTGTTCAAAACAGTGTTTACAAACTACAGGACCCAATGAAAGCTTATGGCATCAACCACAACAAAAATAACACTTTAATGATATTATTAAAGCACCCTCAACTTAATTATTGATCGTCCTAAGCATGATAGAAACACATAATCATGCACAAATATATGTTTACTTAATTGTCAGGCTCATTACTCTTGTTTCAATAACAATTCTAAATATGCAAGACCAAAGATAGGAAGACAAAAAACTCACCCTTCCATGAAAAATAAAAATAAAAAAACTTTTCAAAAAGGATAAAAAAACATGAAAAATCCTAAATGAGTATATCATCAACTATCATAATAACAAACATGAAGAACAAAGAAAACAGACAATCAAATCACACAAGTCTAAGCTTAGGTGCTCAAAGACTATCAGATACGCATCAACATAAAGCAAGTGATACCTAAACCACACTAACTTTTAGAGCATACATTGTCCCTAATGTATCAAAATAAAATGAAATAAGCAAGGGAAATAATGGAATAGAAAAACTCCCGCGAATTTGGAGCACACTGAAAGAAGGACTGAACTTTCTTCAAGATTCAACCTCAAAAGGATACTCTGCAAACAAAATTTTTCCCAGCCAAGCTAATCTAAAAATAGAAACTAAAGGAACGTTGTAAATGTTTTTCGCCTTACTACCTATTTTGTTAAAGGCCGAGGCCTATTTGGTGAAGAATTCTTCTAATACCACTGAGGTAGGGGGAACTTGTGCTATTTACTTTGTTGGCGAGGATAAATTAGAGGGAGGTGAATCAATTCAAGATGATAGGTTTGAGGTTGAGAGAAAATTTGTGCCTCATTTGTGTGAAGAGGTCCAAGAAATTATGGTTGAGGTTGAAATTCCTAATATGTCATCCCTAGAGAGTCTTTCCATTATTGATCCTTCTCTCATTTATGAACTTTGTCAAATAGAGTCAGCCAAGAGTCGGTTTGTGAGAATAAGGAAAAAGTTATGCTTAATGTTGAGGAAGATATTCAAGAAATAAAGTTGGACTTGAAAAGCCAAATTATTTATCCCTAGAAAATCCTTCTACTTTTGTTGATTCTCGGAGCCCATGAGAAAATGGAAATCCTACTTGACTTAGTAGGTTACATTGATTCAAGCAGAAGGGCTCTGAAAAATGAGAGAATTTTTATGTAGCTTGATAAAAATCTCTCATGTCGTCTACCTTAAGACGCTAACATTTTTTGGGAGGCAACCCAAGCTTTTCATTGCTTTATGTTATTTTAATTTTTTTTCTTTTATTGTTTTTTAGCTTTGCTTCCATGACGGTTCTAATATTTTTCTTGTCTTTCTTACATGAGCCAATTAGCAACACAAAGTACTCTTTCCACTAGCTTGTTTGCTGGACTCCTACACTCCTAGACTTGTTTTTCTATGCACTATTCTTTTCTTGTATTAAGAACAATGTAAATTTTTAAGTTTGGGGTGGGATGTGTCCTTCGTACCTTTGTGTTGTTTTTTTTTTCCACCCTACTACGCATTGTATTTTTTCACCCTGCTACGCATTGTAATGTTGTTTTATTGATGATATTCATGTTAATGATTTTGAAAAATTGAAGATTTTTTTTTATTTATGTTTTAAAATGGTTTTTAGAGTTTCTTTTTGTGTGCTTTTGATGTTGATTATCCATGATGAGACTTAAATATGCATGTGGATGACCTATTGTGGAAATGGAAGAGTAATATCTTGAGTTATGATCTAATTTTGTCCCTCTTTGAGTCTCCCATATCATGAACATGTAGTCACTTTGATTTAGAAACTTTAACTACAAGTAGAATTATGTTGAGTGCATTTGGTTGTCACCTTGAAAAGTACAACAAATGAGAGGGTTGAAATGTATGATAGTTTGTAATGTTAGAATAAGAGGAAAAGAAAAGAAGGTTGTGATTGCCATTGAGAAATAGTGTATACTAATGTGCTTAAATGAAATATATTTTTATGATTTATGTAAGGTTGTAACGTGTATGCGTGGATAGGGGTAAAAAGAACTACCTTTGTTGTGATTAGTTAGGATGCCTGAGGATTGACTAAGTATGACTCCCTACAGTGAGTGTATGAAAGCTAGTACCCTTAGGTAAAAGAATGAAAGTTTAGGGCCCTTTGTTGTCAATATTAAGGCACCTTAGTGGACATATTACTGAAATGTGTGGATACTTGATAATTGGTGCATGAACCAGAATAGAGGGGAAAATGGAGAAACTTTCGTGAACATAAATTTATTTTTTGTGTTCTAAATTCAATGTGGCTTGCACACACACACATAGGAGATAAATTGATTAATCTATGAATGATGATACACAATAGACTTGCTTGACTATTTATATTTAGGTCTCTATCTGGCTATTCTTTGAGGCGTGGGTCACTAACAAGCTTATTTAGAAATTTTCTTTGCTTGGGACTAGCAAAGTCTTAAGTTTGGGGCTGTGAAACGCACACAAAATGTGCGTTATTTTCCTTAGATTTAGGGTGGTTTTTAACATGATTTTAAAAGATGATGTTTTTTCTAGTGGTTTTTAGGTTTATGTTCAAGAACTGTATTATACTGAAAAGGAGCAAAGAAAGACTAAATTATACCTAAAACAGTCAAAACCAAGCAATGGATCAAAGAGAGTGAAGAAAAGAGTTAAAAAATATCAAATTTCAAAGAGGCAGGATGGCATAACGTAGAGCATTGCAACACTGCCCCTTTATGCTGAGGAACCAAGACCAGCATTTTGGAGAGTGTTTCTACGCTTCACTAGAGCGTTACTACAATAGGCCAGCATCACAACACTCTTGTCTAGAAAGGTCAAATTAGCGTTGCAAGCCAGCTTTTCTAAAATAAAAATTTCTACATTTATAAAAGATTTCTCCAATTTAACTTAGGGTATTTGGCCAGCCTCCACGTCGATTTTTTTAGTATTTGATACATAAAAAGAGTTTGAGTAGAGTATGGTGTTTTCTTGATGTCGAAGATCAAAGATCATTTGATGCTGAAAGCCAAATAACTTCTTCTTTCCCTCTTGTTTATTGGATCTTTTTCTATATTTTTGCATTCTTGATTTGGTTCTATCTATGGAAGCCATGTTAGGCTAAATTTCTCATAGTTCTATGGGTAGATGAATTCTTACGTTTAAATTGTTGAACTCTTTGCTTCTTGAATGTTAATTTATATTTATGCTTTCTAGCATGACCGTTCTTAGTGCTTTTGAATGTTTAATCAACATTTGAATGATTTTATTATTTGAATCTTTCTTGAAAAAGTAAGCTTTAAATTAGGTCATGCATGCTAGACAATCTTTTGAACACACTATGGTAGGCGGATAACAATAGAGGTTGTTGATGAAGGAACACAATTCTATGCTTCTTAATTTGGTTTCATGATGTTAGTTATCATTTATTTGGCATGAGAAAAGACTGTTTGTAAAAGATTCAATCCAGATAAAAGATTTCTAGGTCTAGGTGATGTGATAATTACTTCATGAGTCAAGCAATTATGTTTAATAATGCCTTCAATGCAATTTATTCCCTAAAATGTATCTTAGTTGATAACTTCTATATTCGATCACTTTTATTGATTTCTTAGTTAGTTTCATTATCCTACATCACGAGTCGATTTCAAAATAAAATTGGAACAATCTCTGCATAGCTAAAATAATATCAATCTGATTCTCAGAGGACGATACTCGGTCTTTTACACCGTTTTAATTTACTATAATTTGACCGCGTTCACTTGCTTCCACCAAAACCTCCCATCTAGGTCGATGGAAATTGTAAGCCCAATGACTAGGAAACCCTCCCATTGAGTAGTCCCATGTCATCAGGCTCCACTACAACCTTGGGCACACTTGCTCAAGATGGTTGACAAATGAGCAAATTCTACGTGCTTGCACTTGCTGCGATCTCCTTACAACCATTTGACTAACAAAAGAAGTGAACTCAGAAAGTTGACCTTGAAGGTTACTAACCTTGTTACTAGGCTGAGCTGCTCCACTAGATTGCCCTGATCCTCATTGATGATATCCTTCCATGTTTAAAACACTGACACAGAGAAAAGAAACAAATCAAAAGCAAAAGAATGCTCTAACAAGAAACTTAACTAAATAAAAAACAAATTGCCTTCCTCGGCAACGACGCAGATTTGATAATAGGTTTTTGGTGTCACTTCCAAAACTCCACTAATCAAATAAATTTATAAATCCAATATAACATAG
Source organism: Benincasa hispida (assembly GCF_009727055.1). Lineage (NCBI taxonomy): Eukaryota > Viridiplantae > Streptophyta > Magnoliopsida > Cucurbitales > Cucurbitaceae > Benincasa > Benincasa hispida. The sequence continues at coordinate 13,611,755 of NC_052355.1, read as the reverse complement.
TATACGTCGCAAGACCGAGTTGTCTCTGATAGAGTTGACATTCAACAAATGGAAGCAATTAAGGATATAAGCACTCTAACTACATCAATTTTAAATAATTAGCATGCATGTTCATACTTTTCTAACTAATAGGATTTCGAGATCATACCTTTGATGAAACCACCGAATTGCTTGAAATTCCCACGTAAATCTTCTTCTATCTCTATAATAGACCACCACATATTTAGAGCACCTCATCAAATATTTAAATCATATTTAAATATTATCAACTCTCTAAAAATCATAATGTTTAATTCGTTAATTAAACATTGATTATATCAAATATAATAAACCAAACCCTAAATCGAGTTTGAACTTTTCAAATTCTCTCAACACGTTACTCTATGGTTTAATCCTTTTATGAGTTAGCAGAGCGACCTAATGGACCTACAGAGCATGAGCTCCAATGATTTGAGATTTATTGGCTCAAGTCTTTAATCCGAATTAATCAATATTCGTTAACTACTGAGACATACCACTATAGCTCAGTAGTTGCACTATCCTCACTGTGGATATATTTCTGTCCACTTGATTTAACCATAATCATTAAATCAATCTTTCACAGATCGTTCATATTTACAACTAGGTTATAAACTATTTTATCCTTATAATACATCTTGCTCGGTAAATCTCCACTGATCCTCTAATGAACAATTGGTTTGTGACCCTACCAATAAATTGTATCCCTCTTAGCCACAAAAGGGCGGTGCCCCTTTGTGATTCTGTCTTATTAAAACATCTTTTGCATAGGATACCCCACTCATATGTGTCTACATGAATGACTTTGGGAATACATCGATTGTATCAATATACAAAGCATACCACATCCATAGTGTCTCCAAGATAAGGTACCCAACCTTATCCATGTACTTATAGACCTTTTTGGCTATATACTAAAACTTGATCCACTTTTATGTCTCTATATAAAGTTTAAGCTTCATGTTATAGCCATGGGTTAGTTTATTGGATTTAGTAATGAATTCAATTCAATAAAATCTTCAATAATAACTTTATTGAAAGAAATCTCGATAATATCTTTATTGTGAATAAAATATGTCTGATGTTTACAAACTGTGAGTTTTAGGACATTCCCAACTCCCACTTGGACTAAAACTCCAGTGGGATTAAATATATACAAATATACAATGTTAAGTACGAGAGAATAAATACAATAAACTAGGGCATCTATATACTCATGAATTCTCCCACTTGCCCTAGATTTATGAAACACATAGTCCTAGTCCCACTAGGTGACCCTCGAACACTTTAGCCATGAGGGTCTTAGGTAAATGGATCAGCTAAATTGTCTTCTAAGGCTATCTGTGTGGCGATCACGTCTCCTCTAAAGTGTTCTAATGGATAGGGTATATTTAGAATTGATCAATCACGGTAAAAGTGACACGAAGTTGAGCATGGATATCACGGTTTGAACTCTTAGGGATGTGAGACCTAAAAACAATATATCATATATAATGTTAATCTCCCACTGAAGTGTTCTAATGGATAGGGTATATTTATGTACTTAGGTATATGTCGGCTAAAACATCCTAAGTCTAGGTGAATTATCCAAGTATAACGATTATAATTTGATTTTATCCTACAATGTCTAAGTGATAAAACCATTTTACTACCTCATATCGCACAAGCATGCTTATATTACCTCATATCACTCACGTATGCTCATAACAATGCTCAATAGTTCGGCTATAATCCCTAGGTAGCAGGTCTTCCGTAAATTGTCAACTTGAGTACCTCCATCCTTAGATAGGATGATTGACCGATTGAGTTTGTAACCAGAGTTTTACAAGATAACAACTTATTTTGACTATTAAAACAAGTTGTTATTCATTAACCCTAAGTGAGCATGCTTTTTATCTTTGTTATAGATTTTAAATGTCTAACTCATTTTATAACACTCTATAAAAGTATAGACATGTTATAACATACATCAAGCATTCCGCATTTTAATATAACAATTATATTAAATATATGAAACCCTAAATCGTGCATTCTATATATTATAACATATTATAACATACTTTCAATGCATGATTCATGCTTCCTATGGTGGGATTTTAAATCTACATGGCATACTTTATGCACATACAAGATCTAATTGAATTAAACATACATTCAAAATACATAAATAATTAAACAAAATCTGAAATAGACTTGTTTTGGCATCTTAAGCATGCAAACAAACTAATTATTATATTAATAATCGAAAAAAGATCCAACAGCCTCTGGACCACTTGAACTGACCCAAACCACCTACACCGGACCTCTAGAGCTTGAAAATGGGTTGAACTGGACCTCCAAGACCTGAACTGGTCAAATCGGTTCAGTTGAGTTGCTAGGCGTTTGGTGTGCCCGCGAACTAGGTTGAGATGAGCAGCGTTCCAACACTCCATTCCAACATTACAACGCCATGAGGTAACACCTTCGTTTCTAGGCTGGCTAAAGAACAGTACTGCAACCTGTGAGAGTAATGTTGCAACAATGTTTGACAGAACTTCAATTTTTTAAATTCTGTAGCTGAGCATACTTCAGATTTTCTTCAGTTACAACCTAATTGCAGCAAAATTTAGTTGCCAAAACCAAAATTCATCCATTTCAACAACCATTTCATGCAACTCGTGACAAAATACCAACCATACTAAAATTAATGTAAATTGAGTACTTAAAATATGCTTTGGTACCAATTGATAGAGTTGACATTTAATAAACGGAAGCAATTAAGAATCTAAGCACTTTAACTACATCAATTTTAGATAACTAGCATGCATGTTTATAATTTTCTAACTATTAGGGTTTCAGGATCGTACCTTTGATGAAACCACTGAATTACTTGAAATTTCCGCGTAAATCTTCTTTTATCTCTACAGTAGATCACCAAAATCTTCTCTACTTTCCTTGAACCTTAGATTGAGTTGTGGAACTCAAATTGTGAGGAAATGAGTGTTTGTTTTGAGCTTGAAGAGGGGGTGGAAAAATTTGATTTTTCTTTATTTCATTCTCAGAATTTAGTTTGCATGAAAGTAAAATTGATTTCGAAACATCATTTTATAATAGTCAATCATGCATATCAGATTTCTTAAGACAATGCCACATCAAATTGCATTGAATCGAAGTGGCATGAGGTGTTATCCAATAGCGGTAAAATATGGGATTTTCCCACTACAATTTTTTTTTCTATTTTTATTATTGAAATTGGAACTTTCTAAAATTAAATTATCAAAATCAAAATTTCATTAAATCAATTTGTAATTTTGATTTTCAAAAATTCATATATTAATAATCCAATTTCACAAATTTTGAACTTCACAAATTCAAAGTAAATTAAAAAGGATAATTAATTAATTTAATTTAATAACAAAATATTAAATTATTTAAAACACCTCATCAAATATTTAAATCATATTTAAATAGTATCAACTCTCTAAAAACTGTAATTCGTTAATTAAACATTAATTATATCAAATATAATAATCCAAACCTTAAATCGAGTTTGAACATTTCAAATTCTCTCAACATGCTACTCTAAAGTTTAATCCTTTTATGCGTTTGTTGAGGGGTCTAATGGACCTACAAATCATGAGCTTCAACGGTTTGAGATTAATTGGCTAAACTCTTTAATCCGAATTAATCAATATTCATTAACTATCGAGACATACCACTATAGCTCAGTAGTAGCACTCTCCTCACTATGGATATATTTTCGTTCACTTGATTTAACCATTATCAGTAAATTAACCCTTCACAGGATGTTCGTATTTATAACTAGGTCAAAAATACTATTTTACCCCTGTAATACATCTTGCTCCTTAAGTCTCCACTAGTCATCTAATGAACAATTGATTTATAGTCTTACCAACAAATCGAATCCCTCTCAGCCATAAGAGGGAAGGGCCCCTTTATTCAAGACCAGGAGTCAGTACTTAAGGAATAACCTTTCTGCTAATCCTAAACGGGTAAGTGCGAATTTCGTCTTGTGGAACTATGTCCCCAACTATCTATTCAGTCTTACCCCTGAAATGGCAAGCTTATTGAGTGATAATGTTGAACAACTCGTATCTATGCAGTTTAAAGGATGATCCCGAATAAATAGAAGTTCATAGTTAGCTCAGGATTAAGGTCGAGTTACCTTTTGTTATCGAACTGAAATAGTTAGTTCTAATAGTAAACGGTATTTATAAAGAAAAGTGATTATTTTGTGGTCCAGTCTTATACAAATATTTTTTGCATAGGATGCCCCCAATCACATGTTTCTACATGAATGACTTTAGGATCACATCGTTTGTATCAATATACAAAGTGGGCCGCATTCTTAGTGTCCCCAGGATAAGGTATCTAACCCTATCCATATACTTATAGATCTTTTTGACTAAATACTAAAACTTGATCCACTTTTATGTCTCTACATACAGTTTAAGTATTCATGTTATAGTCACGGGTTAGTTTATTGGAATTAGTAATGAATGAAATTCAAGAACATCTTCAATAATATCTTTATTAAAAGAAATCTCAATAATATCTTTATTGTGAATAGAATATGTTTGAAGTTTACAAACTGCAAGTTTTAGGACATTCTCAATAGTATCCACAAGGAATCTTGAGATGTTAAAGCCCACTTATGAATTTGAGTGGTCACTAAGGGTGATTGTTGGTTGTTTTATTGGCAATTGAAATTAAATAAAATGAATTTAAAAGCATAATTAAAAGGGAATTAATTCGATTAAAAAGCCTAGCCTAGGGATTCAAAATCCACCTATTCACATGGTTAATCATAGAACTTCTAATTTATACAATGCTTACTTGTTTTAATCTTAGCTCATGCACTCTAGAAGACCAAAGCTACATGCCTTAATCTATTGATTAATTTCTTAATCAACCTAGATGCTTAACTAATTGGGTTCATTTGTGTCTATATCAATTAAGCACCCACAGAAACGTATTTTAGATTAGTCGATTTAATAACTCAGTTAGCCTAAGTTACTTATCGAATCATTCCTGAAACTAGTTAATCACGCAATGTTTGTGAAAAGATTATCCTAAACAACATAAATCATACCCAAGCATAATTTAACTCTTGATCCTTTAAGAATAAAAACACATTAGATGCATTTCCATTCTCTAACAATAATATAATAAATTAGAGTTAGCCAAAAACCCATAAATTCAATGCATAGAAATTAAAATATCATTCAAGAATAGAATTTCAGCAAGCATACATCATAAAATTGAAAATTCAAGTGTCCCAACCAAGATATAATGGAATTCAATCATATCCTAAGCTAAAAACACTTACCTTAGTCACACATATTGTGCCAAGATGAAGTCCAAATGTGAATAAATGAAAAACTGAAAGAAGTTATGATTGGGAAGAAGAAAAGATAGAGAAAATGGAGTTGGAGGCATCCAAATCAAGCATAGAATGACCTAGATCGACCAAAAATATAAATATAGACAGGGGTTGGCATATGTTCTTGATGCTTTTGATGCTAGGGTATAGCGCCACGACGCTCTTGATCCTCGTCGAATTGCATACGTTCGAGTACTACAACACTCCAAGCACACTCACAAATCATTTTGTGTCTGTCAATGTTCGAAGCATCGTGGCACTTCATGGTAGAGTCACATCGCTCCCTAATTTTGTATGCTTCTAGCTTCAAGTGCCAAGCGCAGTTACGCTATGCCCAAGGGTAATTTGGTGAATTTCTACTATCTTTCTTCACGATTGATACTACAGAGCTTAGTTGTGGTTCATTTTTGTTTCGTTTCAACTTCAATGGTCCGTTCTACCTCTTAGTTGCTCAATCCTACAAAATAGCATAATAAACACATAAAATGCATGAACGAGCTCAAATTCAATTAGGAAAAAGAGCACTTTTATCGTGCTATCAAATATACATATTAAAACGATATGATATGAGAGAATATGTATATTAGAATATGATTCAAATATACATTAAATATATGAATTAATTAAATTAGATTTAATTAATTTAATTTAATTAATTAAAGTAAATAACTATCCTGTTGTTGCAGGGGAGTAGTGAGTGGGGAGGAGAGTTGACTCTCCTCACATTTTTTCTTTTAAATGTTCCTCAGGACTCTTGTGAGGGCAAAGATGTGAGATTACAGAAAAGAAAAAAAGGCTTCATCTGTTTCTCATATAGCTCTCTCTCAAAGTTAATAGAAAAATAATTCTCTACCAAAATTTACTCATTTCCTTCTCTTTCAAGCGGTTTCCATAAACCATCCTTGTCCTAGTATAGAAGATTTTTTTGTTGGTGTCCCTTTTTGCTCATGCTTTTTCTTTTTTTTTTCTTTTTTTTTTTTTTTTGAAGATCAGGAGAATTTTATTAGAAGAAGAGTTCTACAAAAATAACATATTCTCCTCCTACAAAATTCGGTAGAAAACATGCTTAATTTTCCTTTTTATCTCTATTATGTAATTTTGTTCTTGAACCAAAATTGGGGCAAAGCGATCACGTGCTTCCACATAAGAATTCAATACCTTTAGTGGCTTGTATAGATATCAATGATACTCACTTATAGACTTCTTATAATTTATATTTTAAAGTTGATAGCTTTCTTTCAGACTTGATAGCCACATATAGAAATCTACTAAATAGAGTCATAATAGATGTCTATCGGTGATAGCCACTAATGGCATTGAGTGTTAATATTTCAAAATTGATAGTCATTGATAAAATTCTATTATTGATAGCCACTAATAGTTTTATATCATAGATAGCTCAATCTTTCAATGTTGATAACCACTAGAAATCTATCTCTAATAGCAACTAATATCTTTGTATCGTAGCTTAAAACGTCAATCTTTCAATGTGATTACTATTGATGAAAGTCTATAAGTGATAGCCACTGATAAAAGCCATCAGTGATAGGCATTGATAGAAGCTATCATTGTAGAAGCTATCAATAATATTTGTATATCAGTGATATGACTTAGGTATATATCAAGTAAATGGATAATATAAATGATATTGGTAATATGACTTTGGTAGATATCAGTGATAGTCATTTATTCTCATTGATAGACTTCTATTAGTTATAGCTTTAAATATTAATATTTGAAAGTTGATAGTTTTCTTTCAAAGTTGATAACTACTTATAAAAGTTTATCATTAATAGTCACTGATAGCATTAAGTGTTAATATTTCAAGGCTGATTCAAATTGATGAAAGTGTATCAATGATAGCTATTGATAACTGATAGCAAACTGAAAGCTAATATTTCAAGTGTTAATATTCAAGCTCGTATTAATATTTCTCAAATTGAATGTATCACTGATAAAAACTATTAGTGATAATAACATATAGTAGCTATAAGTGATAGCCACTTATGGCTACTATTAGTGATAGCTTTCAATTTGAGAAAACTGGAATGATAACTCTCGAAAAGAGCTACTTTAATGTCCCTAATCTCGCTTGCTTATCGAGATTAAAGTTTTTAAATATCTAGTTTTGTAGGTTTTCGAGCAATTCATGCATATCAGAGTCTTATAAGTAGTTTGAGGTTGATTTGAAGCTATTTGGAATGATATCAAGCAACTGGGGCTTCAACAGATGTAAAATGATCATTTTGCCACTAGAAGAGTGCAACACTACGTAGTGATGCCTCACTCGACGCTTTTTTTTAGAGCTATCTTCGAAGAAAATGCCATAAGGCCATGGTGTTGTCATGTGGCACTACGGTGCTCCAAACTTTGACGAACAGACACAATTCACGACACTGCCTTCTATGCTGACGAACAGAACTATAATGTGGGCACAAGGCGCAGCGTTGCGCCCACCCACCCCCCCCCCCCCCCCGGGCCCACGCTGCCCTTGTGTCTATAAAATAAATCTCTTATTTTTTAGGGCTTTAAGCATGGTGGTTAGAGGCCGAAGTTAGACTCAAAACGTTTCTTCTTCCTCTATTTTTTCAGCATATTTAGGTCAGATGTTGCTTTCTTTCGGGTTGTAATTAATGGATTGGAACTCCCCTCTTTCTCTCATCTATGAGATGATGAGGTAAGATTTTATTTAGTTTTGGGAGTAAGAATCCTTTGTATTCTCTTGAAATTTTCTATGAATCGGCTGAATGTATATTGGTCTATGCCTTCTTTGAACCTTGTTTCATTTAGATATGTGTTTGTGTGTAGATTGACGCCCCTATCATGAATATATATCTAAGCTAATAGATTGGCTTGCATGTTTAAGATCGCCTAGCTTTAATCTAACAAGTAGCAATGGTTGAATCGTGTATGCTAGGAATGCAGGCTTCCCATAGACCTTGAATAGGTTCATAGATAAATTGATTAATTAGTTGAACTTTCCCAATAGTTAATCACATAATAGAATCCTAGCGCGTAATGAAAATATTTTTAATTTTATATGTCCACTTCTAAATCCAATAGGATTAATGCATATAGTTTAATTAGAGCTTAGGCTTTAATTGATACTTAGGACGCTTGTTTAATTTGATCGAATGGTTCAGCTATCTATAGCGTCAATAAGTTTGACTAGACTAAGTAAGTCGTTGTGCAAACATAAATTGAATGAATGTTTAGTTAATGGAAATCGATAATGAAAATTATATAGAAATTTCTCTCGCACTCAAAACTAGATTAATCCAATGTTAAGTTACATTTACCCATTGTTTTTATGTTCTTGCTTTTATTTTTCATGCACTATCACCATCCATACCAAACCTCTTCCCCCTTCCTCTCTTCCACTCCAATTTACCACTCTAATTAACTAATTATAGTAACTCATTTCATTTAATTGGCGGAGAGAGGTTTCATGATGCCTCTTTCCTAGCATATCATGGAAGAAGAAACATGTGAAACTGTGGACTACGCATGAACTTTTTAGTCTTTTACAAATATGGCTATCATTGATAGCTGATATTAGTAATATTTGACTCTAATTTTGTGTCATATCTCTAATATGTTTATTCTTGTACTACATCTTTTATTATTTTGAGCTTGATTGTCATTTGTGTAACCAATCTTATAATAGTTTGGTTCAAATTGGTAATAATATTTGGGCTAAAGTTCAATTGTCCAAAAAAGGCTAAATTTGGCTCAAATGCTAATTAAGACACAAATTCAATTAGTTGGACCCAAGATCAAGTCCATAAACCAACCAAGTCAAAACCCACAAAGTCCACCTTAAAACTCTATAAATAGAGGAGTTATCCTTCACTTGAAAGGTTCAAAAATTTAAGGTTCCAGAGAGCTTAGAGAGAATTCTCCAACAATCAAAAGACTCCCTAACTTCTTAAGTTAAATCACATTTGAAGACTAAAGTTCTTTGGACTTAATCTTCAAGAACATCAAAGTAATCTTCAAGAACATTAAAGTGTTCCACTCCTTCAAATAATCAAGCATACACATTCAACAAGGAGAATCAGAGGATCGGGTATTGGAGATCCAACTATAGTTGCACTGCTTCCTTAAAGCAAGCATATACATTCAACAAAGAGAATCATAGGATCAAATATTGAAAATCGAACCATACGTGCATCAAAGAATAGTAAACACAAGTTCAAATCTACAAAACATATTTCTTTGAAAATCTCCTGCGATAGCTTAATAAAGCATCTCAAATTTGATCCAAAATAAATAAATAAAGTATCTTGAAAATCCAACTCTATATATTGTTAAAAGTTTAAAAAAAAATGTGATGCTAGGATTCAGGCCTAGGTCTCCACGACCACAATGGGAAATTCTCGCCACTAAAATACAACTATATTCTTATGTTAGACATACAATAATTATATTATTTTGCTTTCACCGTTATTGAGTTTTGATGTTTTTTTTTTTTTTTTTTGAAAAATTCTTATAAACAGAAAAATCTAAAAAATATTTAGATTTTATAACAAAAAGTTTCAAAACTGTTTTGTACTTTGCTAATTTTTTGCTACAAAATGTAAATATTTTTTTATATATTTAAAATGGCCTTTTTTTTTTTTGCTTCTTTTATTTTTTTCTCACTCCTTAAATACCTTTTTAATTTGCTTCTTTCATACTTCAATCACTAAAAATTATAAAATAAACACGAGGAGCTACCCCCATTTGTTAAATTGTTAGGCACCAATATTGATCTTAATGATTAAGTAGGACGAAAAACTTTTAAGTTAAACTAGAGAGAAAAATGATTTTTTTAGAGAGAAATAAGAAAGGAAAAATTTTAGGGATATATTATGTTAGAGAGAGAAAATTAGAATGAGGAAAACAAAAGTTGAAGTTGAAAATTGTTTAAAAGATTTGGAGAAGACAGTGAAACTTTTTAGAGGTTATATATATATATAAAGATTCAAAGAAAAGTTAGTTATTTTCCATCTTCGTAAATTTTTCTTTAAATTTTGCACAGATTGCTGTGGAAAGTTATTCACTTTGTTTGTTTTCTTTTCTTTCTTTCTTTTTTTATTAAAAAAAAAAAGTAACACTTCAAATATATTCTATTAAACAATTTTTAATTAAATAGTTTATTCATTATTGAAATTTTAAAGTGGAATTTCTTAAATCTGAAATGATTAGTCACCTTTTACATTATCTAATGTTCCTATATATCATCCAAATATTCAATCAAACATGTCAAATTATCTCCAAGCCATTGAGCAACAAATCTCAAAATGTGTGTGTATTGGTCTTCACGGGCTATAAACAACAATCGGACTTCTCACAACATATCGAACATCAACCCAAGAAATCCAACCCGACACCATGTTTGTCGACGGCAAAGGACCAGACTTCACAACAACCTTAAACCTCTGCTTTTGTAGCAACTGGGAGAACGACAAAGTTGTCGGCACCACCATGATCTCCACGCCAGGCGGCGCCCTAATTGTGGCATTGTATGTAGAGACAGGACGACCGACATTGGTCACTTCTCGCCAAAACACGGCAGTCGTTGGTTGTTGGGTGCTTTTGAGAGTGAGTTGAAAGGTTGGGTAATTGAGAGAGTCGTAGCCTTGGCCGGGGATTATTGTGGAGCAGTCTAAGGATTTTGTTCCGGTGAGGATGGCAATTGAAGATCCAGTGTAACCTTCACTACAAAGAAATTGGATGTAGGACATATCGTCGAGGTCATAGATTAGACCAGGGTTTTTGGCTTTAGCTGGATTTAGGTTGCCGGCACCGTACCCGAATTCTCCGTTAGGATTCATTCGTCGACTAATTGGTGTTGCTTCATAATTAAAGACAAAAAATATTAGTACTTAACTTTAAAATGATAAAATTCAACCATCACTTCTATATTTATTAAACTAAACAAAAATATGTTATCATTTGCTATGACATTTCGTGTGGTTTGATTTGGTTATCTAGGTGTGATTTATTATACAATTGGTTTAAATTTTTCTTTTTTCTATATATATCATTTAATTAGTACCTTTCAAAAAAAAAAAAAAATCATCAATACCTAATTAGAAAAGGGACAGTCTTAGTCCTATGATTTTAATAATAATAGTAATAAATAATAACCATAGTAGACCTAAAACATTCAAAAAGTAATAAATCGCCCTATACTGTATTCTATCGCATAAAATTCACGCACCCAATTCATATAGTTGTTCTTTGTCATCCATATTTATGTAACAATGTAAACATTAAAAGCTTGTTGTTATTCTAATACAGAACAAGGTACTAAATCAAATAAACAATATAACCAAAATTAACCATTTTTATACGGCACTCAAATGTTGAGAATCCAACCATCGAAAAACCGAGATATCATGCACTTATAACATATATGACATACTGTTTTCATTGCCAACTGATTTTGAGATGGAATCCCATACTATCAAATTTGGTATCAGAGCCCACAAAACCCATATGAATATTTGATCTAATAAAAACAAATTGTCATATGATCAAGAATGGTGAACCCAAAAGAGGTACTATCTTGAGGGAGCATGTTGAAAATTTCACCTTGAAAAAACCAAAGGATATCAAACTTCTTATAAGATACATGGACTACCTCTCCCATTGTCAATTGATTTTGAGATGGAATCTCGTACTATCAAATAATAGAATAAACATTTTAAAAGTTTGAACCCGAAATAGAAAATCTAATAATATCGAAACTAAAATCAATTTAGATGACAAAATTGAATTTCAAACTTGTTAAACTAATCAAGAGGATAGAAAGCAACTACCAACAACAAAACAAAAGAGAGAGGATAAAGAAGTATAGTGATAAAGCATACCGGTGGTGAGCAAGGCGGATCTAATGGCGGCGGGAGACCAAAGAGGGTGGAAAGACTTGACGTAGGTGGCGGCGGCGGCGACGTGGGGGCATGCCATGGAAGTGCCGGACATGAGCGTGAATTTGGAGAACTGACTGTCACCCTTCAGCCCTGTCAATGACTTCAGTGGCGTGTAACCCGCCAATATGTTCACTCCTGGTGCTGCTATATCCGGCTATAATACATCCACAACCATCTTATAATAGAAAAATTTTATATAGAATACATATTTGATGCCTAATTGATTTGAAGTTTAGGTCTCATTTGATAACGATTTTACTTTTTAGTTTTATACTTTTGAAATGTATGCTTCTTTCTCTCATTTTTCAATTATTATTATCACATTTTTCTCAAAGAAACATTGAAATTCTAGTTCAAATTTTAAAAACAAACATAAATTTTGAGAACTACACACTTTTTTAAAATAAAAAGATAAAAACTTTACTTGGTTTTTGAAAATATTAAGAAAAAATAATAAAAAAACAGAAAATCATAGGTAGAATATACCTTTAGAATGCGGGTGGAGCCTGGATTTGGGCCTCTGGATGAGAAGGCAGCAACAAATGGAGCTGCTGCTCTGAGTTGTCTTGTTTTGTATATCACTGCCGTTGGTGTTCTATTCTCAAATCAAACCCATTCCCCAAAATCAATTCTCTTATCAATAGTAGTAGAAACCATATCAAATGACTGTCATTTATACTAATCAATCTTTTCTATTAGGAAAAATACGAAGCTCATCTCAAAATTAATTGGCAATATAATGAGAGTAATCTATGCATCTTATAAATATTATACGGTGTCTCTATTTTTTTAATTTATGATCCTCCATATGCCCTTTCAAAATGGTATTTGTCAGGTTATGTTTTCATTATTCATGAGTCTCGTCCCGTTTTTAGTTTTTCTAGATCAAACACCTATTTCGATTTCATTAGCTCCTATACCATATTAAAATTCAAATGAATGATAAATAAAAATACACTTTCATAATTTGAGCTTCATGGGCTCGAATGCTATATTAGTGGAATAATTCAAATGAGTAGCACTTTCAGGACTTATAATTAAGTTTATAGCAATATTTTTAAAAAATTGCAAATATAGAAAAATCAATCAATGATAGACTCTATCACGGATATACGAATCAATATCGTTGATAGACTTCAAGAGTTGGATCTAAATTTTGCATTATGTTATACTTACTAATACTTTGAGTCTGACCTGTTATATTTGTAATTGTTCCTAGACATTACTCATTATTTTTCCTATATAATGTGACGTTTAACCGTAACGAACAAAATAAAGACGAAATACAAAGGGTAAGGACTTTTTATTACCTCGTGGAGTGGATGTAGGAGTCAATAGTAAGACCAACAAAGCTACTAACCAAGGTGGAAGGGGCCATGAAGATGTCAGTATTGTCAATAAACTGATCACTTTGAAGGATAGCACCATAAGCACCAATTGATTTGACAACAGAATCAGCTCCCCAAGTCATCAATTTGCAAAACACAATGCTGTCTTTGACCTTGATTGGATCAAGTGAGCCCTCTACACAAAACATGGCACTATCTTTGCTCTCTATGTCCTTTGCCACATCTCCTCCACTCACTAATTTGTACATCTTTTGCTGTGGATTGAATAGGTTTATTCCTACTCCCTGTCCATATATAATTCATACCAACATCAAACATACGCTTTTCCAAAACAATAATGGAAATTCAAGATAATAAATCTACTTACTCATTTGGGTAATTGGTAATAGATACTTTTGGGTCGAAAACTAACTAAAGTTATTCTATATTGACTAGAAAATAGGAAGATCGTGTATACTTGAGTTAGAGATAATGTCTCTATTAGTATCAAACATCGTAGATGAATTCACAAATAAAACTATACGAGAGCTCATGTCCAAAGTATACAATATGATATATGAGTAGTTCCAATGTCCCAAATATTAATAACCAAAGTGAACATGTGAGTATACAATGAAATAGGTTAACTAAATGAAATAAAGGAGGATAGATTGTAAAATACAATTAAAATATCGTCTTAGTTCTCGTATTTTAGAGTTTGTTCAATTTTAGTCTTTATATTTTCAAGTGTTCAATTATAGTCTATGTACTTTCAATAACTAAATTTGTAATTTAGTAATTTAAAATTAATTTTTATACAAGGAAAATATTATATAATGATTATGATTCCAAAATGTGTAATAAAAATATTAATAAATAAAAGAAAATTTGAAGAAATCAACTTTAACATAATAAAATTGAACAACGTTGAAAGTACTAAACAAAAATAATATTTCAAACTAAAAAGTAGTCAATTTGTCTTCCTTGTAAAAATGTTAAGGAGCCATTATTTGATTGACAAATTAGTATTTAGGTATTTTCAACATTTAACTAGTAATAATTAATAATTTACATTAATTTTAATCCCCAATTCATTTTAAAGCTTAATTTAATTAATACTCCGTCTCTTCTATTATTAATTATTAATTATTTTGAAAGAATGTTTTGGAAATTATAAATTAAGTCTCATTTTAAGAGTTTTTCTTTTTTAATATTTCAAAAGTACAACTACAAAAATAAATAATTGTCACATAATATTTGCACTTTAAGAATAATGTTTAAATCTTATTTTGACCCTCTTTTTAATAAAAAAAAATTAAGAAAAATAAAAGACCATGTTAATTTTAATAAATACCAGCTAAGCTATCTTGATGCTCTCAAAATTTGCATAAAAATGTAGTTTAATTTCGAAATTATTTCAATAAACTTAGCAAATGAAAATTAAGCAAGAATTTTAGATTAAATATAAGTAATATAAAAAAAAAAGTATTATAAGTTTTGGTACAAAATATATACAATAAACTTACAGAAATGTTCTTCCCATTGCCCAACTGCAATGGGCTGATAAATCTCCGATCAATTGAACTGGCAGCAACCGTCACGATCCACGGCGCGTGGTTCACAACAGTGCCGGCACTGGGGCCATTGTTGCCGGCAGCCGCCACGGTGATGATGCCCTTCTTCATGGCCTGAAACGCGCCGATTGAGATCGGGTCCTCAGTGTAATTGCCGAAGCCAATGCCAGCGATGGATATCGAAATGACATCGACACCATCCCGTATGGCAGCGTCGAAGGCAGCCAGAAGATCCATATCGGAGCATCCGGTGCTAGTCCAGCAAACCTTGTACATGGCAACTCTGGCCGATGGCACGCCGCCACGGGCAGTTCCTTGAGCCAAGCCAGAGAGGTTGGCTCCGGCGATCACATTGCCGGCGGCTGTTGAGGCCGTGTGTGTGCCGTGGCCGTTAACGTCTACTGGCGACAAAATATCAAGGGGGTCGGGGAGGCCGTCGAGCTTGAAATATCTTGCTCCGATGAGTTTGCTTCACCCATATAAAAAAAAGATTAGCGAAAGAGAGAGAATAGGTTAAATGTTCTATCATATATTGAAATTGTCTATAAGAAAAGGTTAACTATTGAAATTGTCTTCCTTTTCTGTTATTTTAATTTTCAAAATTAATTTTAACAAAAAAATTGTTGAACAATAATAATAATTTTCATGTCTGAAAATAAAATATGTGAATAATTTTTAAAAAGTTATAGTAAAAATGTTAGTAGAGAATAAACAGTTATTTTTTAAAAAATAATAATAATAAACTAGCAGTAGGATCTAAAATTGAATTAAGTTCAGAAATCAAAATAATATTTTAACTATTATCATCTAATGCAATATAATAATTGATATGAGAATCCTATCTTATATTTAAAATACTGAATGAAATACAACTCTATTTTTCATTCAATCTCTAAATTTAAAATTTTTATAATCAAATAACTTAATCTAATTTACGATTATATTATTATCTCTCATAATTGTTAAATTAAAAAAGGAAAAAAATGGTAAATAAATAAAAATCAGAAATTGAAATTACTTGTTGCAGCCAGTGAAATTTGCAAAGTGAAGACAGGTGCCTTTCCATTTTTTGGGTGGAGGACCAAACCCATCATCTTTAAAGCTATCAGCCGTTGGTGTGATCCCTATAATTAATTATCAATAATGTTCACAACTATAATTATGAGTAAAAAAAAGATATCTATTTTTTAGAATCGTTTTTAAATATAGAGAAATGTGTAACTTTATTTACAAAATGTCATCGACACAACATTGGTATACAGTAACATTTTGCTAAATTTGAAAATATTTTAAACAATTCCATCATTTAGAATAATTATCCTATTTTTTACCACCCCAAAGAAAAAAAATAATTATAATATATAAAAAATTATATATTTACCTACCTTCTGTGCTTTTCAGTGTACACATTATATGTCGGTTAAGTTATGCTTATTTTGAAAGAATATAAAAAGAAGATGAATTACCTGTATCAAATAAACCCACAACAATGTCACTCTCATGTTTGGTATTTCTTCTTGCATTGGAAGACAATCCAAGGAAGTCCCAAGATCTTGTTGTTTGTAGCTTTCTATACTTGTTTGGGATCACATGATTCACATCTCCCCTCTCTACATCAAAGCCATATATCATAGAGAAAATGAAAATAGGGGTAAAAATCAAATAAAGAAGAATACAAGCACTAGAGATAGAAATTTTTAAAAATAGTAAGGCGTAAATAGCAAATTAAGAAAATAAAAAGGAAAGAAATGCAAATCGAAAGAAAGAGAAAGACAGATGCATACATAAAAAAAAAAAAATGATTAGATATAGTCATGACTACATACATACAAATTTTTTAAAAGATTATTTTTATAAAAGATATGTCATGTGTCATATGACGTAATACCATTAAATATTGATCGAGTTGGACAAAAGATGGGTGCAGACTGCAACTAAGTTTTTTACTATGTAAGAATGCAATTACCTGACAATCTTTTGGCCTCCTCCTCATTAAGTTTGGCAGCAAAGGCATTAAAGTTGTTTGTGTAACTATACACCATAGACTTTTTTGCTTCCACATTGCTGTAAAAAGTATACTTTAAGTAGAGTTGCCACTATTATATAATTCACACTTTCATAAGTTAAATGAAACATATTGAAAATCAGTGGCAGAGTCGAGAATTTTGTATAAAGACACTATATAATTAAAAACTTTTAGAAGAACGTAAATATATATGTATTCATAGCTCCATAAATTAACTAATTTAATAGATATTACAATTGTCTTTTACAAGTTTTCATATTTTAAAACTGATCCAAATTTTTTTAATTGAAAAATATGAATATGAGACTGTTAAGAACATTGTGGTAAATATGGTCTATAAACTTGATCTTAAATATTATGATTATTTTTATAAATTTTAATTCTTATACCAGAATCTGTAAATAGTTCTCCTAAAGTTATTTCTATATAAGACATATCAAAATCAAAAGTAAGTCTTTTTTAAAAAGAATGATGACTACATAATTTCTATTATTATTTTTCTTTTAAAATATCTTTTTATATTGATATAGCCTTTACAAAAGTATTATCGATAAAAAGTATTATGATTTATTATATAGATTTAAAATTAGGTTGATTTTTTAGAAACCTTCAAAGTTTTTTTTATAGGTCACTACCAAAATTTGATTTAAAATAAATTATAAATTAAAATTACATAAACAAGATTCAAACTCATGCCTTTGACTATCAAAGTTATGCCCTCTATCACTACACCATGCTCAAACTTCTAAAAGAAAGTTGGTTTTTTGTATATATATTGTTAAATATTACTTAAATTTTTATATTCAAAATACGATAAGTCGAGGGGGGCACATGTCCCCTTTGGGCCCTACGTGGCTCTATCAGTGTTGAAAATAATATAAGGTAGATAATTAACTTCATGTCAATAATGGAATATCTCAACTAACATAAAGTATGAAGTTCAAAGTCTCCACTCTGCATATTTAAAATTAAAAAAAAATAAAAAAAATTCTAATGATCACATTCAAGGATAATTTTTATTAAGTCAAAGTGGAATAGTAATAGTAAATAACACGTGTTACAAAGTAAATAACAAATCAAGAAATTTAAAAGTCGAAATAGTATTTATTCACTTAATTTTCAAAAATAAAAATCTATCGTTCGGTAATTATTTTGATTTTTCTTGGTTTATTTTTTCCAAAATTGTATTTGTTTTCTAAACTCATCATTTTCATGTAAATATTTGAATCCATGCCAATTTTTCAAAAAAGCAAATACAAGTTTTTCAAAAAAAAATTTCTTAAGTTTTCAAAATTTAGCTTCAAGTTTCAAAACACTCCTAAAATTTATACAAAAAAACATGAAAAAGAAAAACTAAAAACAAATAATTACCAAATGTTTATTAAATAGAATCTAAATGGTTACCAAATGCTTATTACCATTTAGATTTTTTATGAGGTCAAAAATATAAATAGTATAAACATTCAATATAAACCCACCTTTCCTTCACTGACATGAGAACATTGAGATTTGATTCTATTGCATCAACCTCATTTAAAATAGCAGGTCTATCCTTCAGGAAAACAATGAAATGTTTCTGCAAAAACACACAATTTATAAAGCTAGCTCAAAAACAAAACAACAAAATACCAGATGAATTTATTAATTCAACAACCTTGTCCTCGACGAATTCTACGGCAGCAATGCATCCAGCGACGAAGAAAAGAACGAAGATGAAAACTCGAGAAGTTTTCGTTATCGACATGATCATGAATGCACGTCGAATACCTTTCATGTCTAAAAACTGCAACTCTCTTATTTTTATAATGTGATTTGTGTTCAATCTGAAAAGGGATGAGAATGTATTTGTTTCCATGACTATCTAATTATAGAAAAAAAAACTAACTGCCAGTTTGATTTTTTAGAAAAGACAGAAGAAATTTGCAAATATAATGGTAAGCCATTGGATTAAAACAAGTGCAATAAGACTTCAAGTTGACTTGTTAGGGTTCATTTTCTTTTCTTTCTTGAGTTGGAAAATCTTAAACAAAAAAAATGACTCAATTATCTTTATTTGCTTAATTGATTAAGACATATATTTTCAATAAAAAGATTCGAGGTTCGAATCGCTACCGAAGTTACTTTTTTTTAATACACACATTCAAGTTGGTTCGAATCGCTACCGAAGTTACTTTTTTTTAATACACACATTCAAGTTGTTGTCATTATTGGTCAACCACCTACACAAATTCCCTTATTTGGTTGCTTTCTTTTGTGACCAGCAAGTATTGGTAAATGTTTTTCTCAATAATAGTCATGGGCTACTTTTCAAAAATAATAATAATATTCATGGGCTATTTAACTTAGTTACAATTTCCAATGAATTAATTTTATTTAGAGAAATAAACTAATTGATGAAACAAGGTTAAATCTAAACAATTATTGAAAATAAAAGATTGAAAAATGTTAGGAGACGAATATCTCAGGGAGTTTATTTCATCTATTAGACCAATGATTTAACTAATCACACATACAAGAATATGATCATTCAAATATTCTATAAGTCAAGAAGGCAAAAGTAATAACTACTCTTATGAGAGTAAATCTCTTTTCAAGATTATAAAATTGATATGCACAAACTTAAATGAGGTATTTGGAGTCCAAAGACATCAACCAAATCATGAAGTAAAACAACGAGTCTACCTCTATAGGGAGTGTTGCAACGCTCCCAAGGATGTTCCATGATGCTCCAAGGCAGTATTCAAGTATCTCAAACCTTGATCTCGACGCTCCTCAATGCAACAAAATAGAAGGCGAGCGTCACAATACTAACCTAAAGCATTGTGATACTCTCAATTAAGAAAGCTTACAAAATCGCAATGTTGTTAGTAGTGTTTAATCGTCTAGTAAACTAAAAGTGCCAACATAAGTAAACCTAGCTTGTTTATTCCTTCTACATGCTGATAGCACACAAAATGTTTTTTTTTCTTGGCTATAGTTTTAGCCAGCTAGCTTTTCGACAAAAAAAAAAAAAGATGAATGCTTTCATGAGTTCATTTGCTTATATAATAAGATTTGAGTAATTTGACCAATAATGATTATTTGGGCAAAAAATATGGATAAATGGAGCCAATAGCACTTTAGAGTTGATGTTTTCATATGAAACAATGTTGTACGACGAATTCCCAAGAGAACAACCTCAAGACGGTGATTGAAGCGTCCAAACGCTCTAAATACATGTGATCAAGCCATCATACGGAGGAGGTAGCATTGAGATGCCACATTGTTGATGGAAAATATTACATAATCGGCAATTAAAGGATACAAAATAAGTAAAAAAGAACAGCACACAGATATACATGGTTCACTAGCGGTGTGTTAGCTACGTCTACAGGGCAGAAGGAGAACATATTATTAGAGAGAATGCTTTTTGAATACACAAAACGGCGCCTCTAGGTTAGAGAGTTTATATAGCGCACTACTCTAAACCCTAGGGTCATAATCGTAAATAACTACAAATAAATAAATGTACTAAATAAGAATTCCGAATAGCCCTGTACTTGATTGTTCCAAGCGCCAACAAACAAATTCAAGGCATTCCAATAGAAAATCGAGGTTGGCTTTCCTTAACTTTTCATGAATGGTGTCTTAATGTTCGCTCTAGCGTCTCGACGCTGCAAAGTCATTTTTTTTTTTATCTTTTTATCAAATTTAATAAAACTAATTACAGATGAAAATAAGATGCTCAACCACTCACTATGTGATGTCACACATAACGTATCTGCAAACTCAAGAACAACCAAAAAGACAAGCGTAAAACATAAATAGAATGAACACAAGGTTTGTTAACCCAGTGAGACCTCTGTACTTGGTTGTTCGAAACACTAACAAACAAATTCAAGGCATTCCAACAAATCTCTACCTTGACTTGAATTCTCTCTCAGATAACAGATGTAACAGATGCAACATAAATCAACATTGTCAGACGTACCCGAACTTCTCCCTTTTGCCTCAATATGTCCTACAAAGGGGACACTAACAATTCAAAACATTCAACAAGTCCAAACAATGTTGCAACTTGCCTTGTGGAACCGGTTTGGTAAACATATCAGTAGGGTTATAGGCAGTATCAATTTTCATCGCTTTAACTCTCTACTCACCTCTTAAGAAGTGATATCTTACATCGATGTGCTTAGCTCTCTCATGATGAACTTGATCCTCGGCTATGCATATTACACTTAAACTATCACAATATATAATAGCTTGGTCATGATGCAAACCAAGAGCACCAACTAATCCCCTCAGCCATATTCCCTCTTTAGCAACTTCTGTCAAGGCCATGTACTCTACTCTAGTAGTAGACAAAGTAACTGTAGGCTGTAAGATTGCCTTCCAACTAACAATAGAACCACCCAGAGTGAACACATAGCCAATCATAGACCTCCTACTATCAACATCTCCAGCATAATTAGAATCAGAAAAACTGATCACCAAACACTTTATGTTATTCCCATAAATGAGACCAACATTAGATGTACCTCTAAGGTAACAAAAAATTCTTTTAACAACTTGCCAATGCTCTTTCTCAGGTTGACTCATGAACCTACTGACAAAACTAACAGCATGGGCAAGATCTGGCCTAGTACAGATCATAACATACATCAAACTTCCCACTGCACTAGCATAAGGAACTGGAGACATATACTCCTTCTCAGCTTCAAATTGTGGTGAAAGCACAGATGACAAACGAGAATTTGCAACACTAGGAGTATTTATAGGCTTAGTTGATGACAAACCAAACTTGGACAATATTTTCTAAATATAGCTTTTTTGCGATAAGAATAGTTTATTCTTATCTCTGTCCCTATAAATCTCCATACCCAAAATTTTCTGAGTAGCACCCAAATCCTTCATATCAAACTCGGCACTGAGAAAATTCTTCAATTTTCGAATATAATACTTGGACTTTGCAACTACGAGCATATCATCTACATATAAAAGTAGATAAATCATCGAACCATCATTAGCTTTGTTGTGATATACACAACAATCACACGGACTCTTGTTATAGCCAAGTCCAACCATATAGTTGTCAAATCGTTTGTATCATTGCCTTAGAGACTGCTTTAACTCATACAAAGATTTCTTCAACATACAAACATAATCTTCTTTACTTGGACACTGGAACCCATCTGGCTGGGTCATATAAATCTCTTCCTCCAACTTTCCATGTAAGAAAGTTGTCTTCACATCTAGTTGCTCAAGTTCTAAATTCTGATGTGCTACTATAGCTAGTAACATCCTGATAGAAGTATGTCTGACTACTGGTAAGAAGATCTCATTATAATCAACTCCTTCCCTCTGTATAAACCCTCTAGCAACAACTCGAGCTTCATATTTAATACGCTCTAAAGGTAATATTCCCTTATTTTTCTTGAATACCCATTTACAAGTAACAATTTTTCTCTCCTTAAGCCATTTAACTAAAGTCTAATTTTTCTCAAGAGATTACATCTCATCCTCCATAGTAGCAAGCCATTGAGCAGACTCACTACATGACACAACTTCTCTGTAGGTGGATGGCTCATGAGGATCCACCTCTTCAGCAACTTGCAGCACAAAAGTAACCATATCATCAAAACCATACCTCACAGGAGGTCCAACACCAACTCTTCTAGTTCTGTCACGAGCTATACTCGGTTGATCTATTTGTGAGCTAGAATTCTCAGGCAAAACAACTTCTGATGTTTCAGGCACATTAGTTTCTAGTTGTACATTAGTTTCTATAGTAATATGTTGATCTTCTCCACCTTGATGTTGTAATTCATTCATAGCTAAAGTGAATTGCATCTCCACCTGTTTATCAAGATTACTACTTTCTCCCACATTAGTAGACATCACAAAAGGCTTCACGGTTGAGTTAAGCATAGAATTTTCATAAAATATCACATTTCTACTAAGTATAACTCTATTCTCAAAAGGTGACCAGACTCTATATCCCTTAACTTCGTCCCTAAAACCCACAAATATACCATTTTTAGCTCTCGGATCTAATTTACCTTCATTAACATGATAGTAGACAGTACAACCAAAAACTCTTAATAAAGAATAATCTGAAGGTTTACTAGACCACACCTCGTGAGGTGTTTTACAATCAATAACTGTGTGAGGTCCACAATTGATCAAATAACCGTTGGAGTTGATGTCCTAAATCTCGTAGGGTTCTATAGTTTGTAATTATATTGTACAAAAATTTTATTTATGTAATGAAATATATGATGTTTTATTTCAAAATTAGTTGCATTAACCACAAACCAATAAACTAACATCCAAAGTTATCTTGTAGCTTAAACATGTATGTAGAGACATATGGGTAGATCATGTTTAAGTGATAACCTAAATGGTCTGTAGTAGATGGATAAGGCTGGATACCTTATCCTCATGACACTACGTGATAAGCGCCCGCGATTGTTGTTGGATGAAAAGCTAGAGGTTCTTCTAGGATCTTTGCAAACACTCACAAAGAAAGCTACATAGATCGAATTCAGAATCTATGATGTTCACTCTTAGATCCTAAGACAACTCACTCCAAAATTAGCTTGATCAAGACTAATCCAATGAATTGATTTAAATATCAAATCTAAAGCAAGATTTGAAAGAAAAAGACAACACCAAAGGGTTGAATAAGCACAAGCTTCTTACTATGAATAATCTGAGTTTTGAAGAACAATACAAACCATTTTATAGGCCAAATGGTCGTGGATAGACCAAGAAACTCAAAAGTCATCAAATACAATTAATTGCAAATTTTAGTAAATAACATCTAGAAACTTGAAACTAAATTGCATACTAAATTATAAGTCAAAATGCAAAACTAGGA
This sequence comes from Benincasa hispida, assembly GCF_009727055.1. NCBI lineage: Eukaryota > Viridiplantae > Streptophyta > Magnoliopsida > Cucurbitales > Cucurbitaceae > Benincasa > Benincasa hispida. The sequence continues at coordinate 13,587,647 of NC_052355.1, read as the reverse complement.
ATGTAGAAAGTCTTCAAATTGCCTTAAATATCTCCTATAGAAGGTGATGACATGTAGAAATGCATGTCATCTTAGGCCTTTTACTTAGAATTATGAAGGTTGTTAGGCAGAAATTGCGTCGATCGTGCTAGGAATTCACGAGAAAAAGAGCTTGCGCTGATCAGCATGTCGAATCTCAGCTAACCCGTTATTTTGCGTTAATTATGTGTTCAATGTTCTATCTTTGTAGCTACTGCAAGAAATGAACGCAAACACGGAAACCGGACAATCGCATAGACGACTGCATGCGGAGAAACACTCCATTGCTGGCAAACGCATCGATCAACGCATGGATGTTGCAGTAATCAGTCGTATGCATCCATCGCATGGGAGTTGCACTCGTCAGGCAATTGCAGTCATCATATAGAGTTGCAACGTTAAGCGAATGTGTCCATTGAATGATTGCGGCTACGCGACAACGCATTCTAATGGGATCAACGCAAGGTAGGTGGAATGAACGCATCAACGCATCTACCTCGAGAATATCCAAAGTTGATGTTGACATTTCACCTACCACGTCGTTAATGGCAGAGGTTCAGGAAGGACGAACGCGTCGAATGTCAGACTCAGAGCAGTCCGATTAATGCTATGGGCGATCCAAACTCTATAAATAGAAGCTGATGAGCATAATTCCAATTATCCAGGGGAAGATCCTTGTGAATCGGGAACTTTCCCCGTGATCCAGACAAAATACGTGAGAAGATTGAGAGTTCTTCACCTCCTTCATCCATTTTGAGTGACGACCGGAGCCTTCGACTGAAGCTAGATCTCGAGAGAGTCAGCTTCTCCACCCATCTATGGCACCACCGGCAGCCTTGACGCGCATCCGCTAGAAGCAAAGTTTTGCTTCTAGCCGGTCCTTTTTTTTCCTTTTCTTTTCCTAAATTGTATTGTATGACATTTTGAATTAAGGAATTAATACAATCTGTTTTCAATGCATTTCTCTATTCCTTCGACTTTATCTCTATCTTCTTGCTTAGCATCCTTACTTTCATTGCAACACTTAGTGGAGTTGCTTGGGTATTGCATACTTAGTCATGTGGATTAGGGATATGAAGCATGAGCAACCCACCGAGAGGTGTGTGTTGCGCGAATATGTGAGTAATCTTATTTTCTTGTGTGAAGCTGCTGCAACGTCTGTCTATGGGCTAACGCATTGCTTGTCCATGAGTAAAGTCAGCAACAATCAACTGCTCGGAAGGGTAAGTGGTTGGACGCATTAAGTGAGGTATGCGTTCTTCACTAGGGATAGTAACAACTGTAGTTCAGCGAAGTTTATGCAATTGTCTTGTATTATGTATGCTTCATTCGTCCATATGTGTTGTTCACTCTTAAGGGCTGTTCATTCGTCCATATGCGTTATTCATTCGTCCATATGTCTTGTTTATGCAATTGTCTTGTATTATGTATGCAATTGTCTTTATGCGTTGTTCACTCTTAAGGGTTGCAATGAAAACATCTCCGCATTTTATCCATTTTCCCATTCATTTAATTCATGTCAAGGTTTGTCGCATCTCTACCTCTCATGCATATTCTCATTGCGTTGTCTGATAGATAAGAGTAGGAGTAAGATTAATTTAACAACAACCCCTCCATTTTTTTATTTATATCACCGCATGCACAATCACCGCAAACATATAGTACAAGTCTCTGTGTTCAACATCGGATTACCTGAGAAACTTGTGTTCATGTTATACTTGGCGTGAACGCAAGAAAACTTGTGGCAGGATGCATGGTCATCGCATACATTGTTGGCACATTTTCATTCCAACGTATGACCATTCGACGCATGACTATCAAAGCATATCTTAGGAACATGCATCGTATAATGCGTCCATGGGATTTGGTTGTCGAGTAAAATTGACTTCCAATTTTCGCACATCAAGTTTTTAGTGCGTAAAGTAAATATGCATGTTTGACAAGGTTTGACATCACATTTTCCCATGCAGTGCACACTTGACAGCATTTTCTTCATAAAATCTGCACACTTACTTTTACCACTGTGTCATCTTTCAAACTATAGGACTTTTTCCATGTAATCTTCATACCATCTCTTGACTCATTGAACTAACATTATATAAAACTTAGGTCTCAAAATTATTTATCGGTTCTTGTGAATTTGCTAGTTTTTGAAGATGTAGTGTGAATGCCTCTTGAATCTTCTTTGCCTTGCTTCTTCTAATTGGTTCTTTAGGTACATGCAATGGTTCAATGGTTGAATTCACATCATTTCCCCTTTCTTTAAAAGGATTTGTCCTCAAATCAAGGTTCATTCCCTACGTCAAAAGAAGTCAAATCAGCCACATTGAAAGTAGAACTTACGTCGTACTCACCTCGAAGATCAAATTTGTAAGCATTATCATTGATTCGCTCTATCACTTGAAATGGACCATCTCCTCTTGGTTGAAGTTTAGACATCTTTTGATCTGGAAACTTTTCCTTTCGTAGATGAACCCAAACCCAATCACCGGGTTTAAAAATTACTTTCTTTCTCCCTTGGTTCTTGCTATTGACAAGCTTTGTATTCTTCTTTTCAATCCTTTCTTTGACTTCTTTATGCAAATTTTTGATGTATTCTGCTCTTGATACAGCTGCATCACTAGTAAACATATTAGGTGGCAAGAGTGACAAATCTAACAGAGTTAATGGATTAAAGCCATACACAACCTCAAAAGGTGAACAATGAGTGGTACTATGTACTACTCTATTGTAAGCAAACTCTACAAAAGGTAGAGTATCCTCCCAAGACTTGAGATTTTTAGTCATTAATGACCTAAGCAAAGTTCCCAATGTTCTATTAACCATCTCAGTTTGTCCATCAGTTTGTGGGTGACAAGTTGTTGAAAACAAAAGCTTAGTTCCCAATTTACCCCACAAAACTTTTCAAAAATGACTTAAAAATTTTGCATCTCTATCATTAACAATGGTCTTAGGAATTCCATGCAATCTAACCACTTTCCTAAAGAAAAGATTAGCTATGTTAGTAGCATCATCTGTTTTATTACATGGTATGAAATGTGTCATTTTACTAAACCTATCACTACCACAAAAATGCTATCGTGATGTCTGCTAGTCTTTGGTAGTTCTAAAATAAAATTCATGCTAATGTCAACCCAAGGTTCACTAGAAACATCTAAATGTGTGTAAAGACCATGTGGTTGTGTCTTAAACTTCACCTCCTTACATTTGAAACATTGTTTGCATACTTTATTCAAATCCTTTCTCATTTTCAACCAATAAAAATGTTCAGCCAACATGTTATATGTTTTAAATTCCCCAAAATGCCCCATTAATCCTCCCCCATGAGCTTCCTTCACAAGCAACTCTCGAATGGAACACTTAGGAATACAAAGTTTTCCATTCCTAAAAAGCATTTCATCAAACACAATATAATCACTACAAGAAATTTGGGCTTTAATGTCGGTTGGAAAAACTGAAACCAGATGTATAATGTCTATTTTTAAAAAAATAAAAAACAAATCTTTAATGTCGATTTTAAACCGACATTGAAAATAGGCTACAATGTCGATTTAAAACTAACATTAAAGGTCTAAATGTATTTTTTTGTTTACTTTATTAAAAAATATCTATTTCATTTTAACCAAACCTTCTTTCTCCTTTCACTCTCTCTTACCAAACACTCTCTTCTCCTTGGTTGTTCCAATCACCAAAGTTTTCGTTGTTCCGATCGTTGTTGTGGGTGTTGTTCGATCATTTCCATGGCCGTTGTAGTGGGTCTCTGTCGTCTTCAACAACGTTGTCCAGTCATTGCCGTGGTCTCTGTCACCGGCATTGGTTGGATCTATAGATTTGGGTCACGAGCGTTTGTGGGTCATCATCGGCGTAGTGGAGTTCGCCGTCGTAGATTCTATCAGTGGTGGAGTTCTCTCTTCTCCTTGGATCTGTAGATTCTAGTGGGTCAACTTGTTGTCCGTCTAGCTTGTTCCGGTCGTGGAGGTGGGTCACTGACGTTGGATCTACTCTTGGGTCTTCCGATCCAATTTTTCTTCTGTTGTAACTTAGCTGTTCGTTAGGTTGATAGCATTCATTTTAAGAATTACATTGCTAAGAACTGGTCCCCTGTTGACCTAGGTACTAGATATGTTTGTTGAATTGTTATTGGAATCGTTGGCTAGTTTTGGTGGCTTAATTGTTCTTGTTGAAATGATGTAGATGAACAACAGAAGATTTCTGAAAGTGATAAAGATGCGGTTCAGAAGAACATTCTTCCATTCTTGTCACAAGTTCCATCTTTGTTGAGGTAAGTGTCTGTTGTCGATTTATGTATGATGTAAAATAGTGGTTGAAGACTGCCTTTTTGAATATTTTGGGTATAATAGAAGTTTGAGAAACTCATTGTTCTATGAACAATATTTTTAAATTTGGTAACTTCCAAAAATAATTGACTATGACATTTGTGGATCTGAATTCTTTCTGTTGCTTCAACATCGTGCATATGCAGGGTACAACTTGGGGAGGTCTTAAAGTATATCATTCATGCTAATTATTCAGAGCAATGGTCGTGTTTTCTTGATTGGGTGAAAGAAAATTTACAAGCTTTAGACGTTTATGGGGTTTTATCTGTGTTGCAAATTCTTGCTAGAAAATATGAGTGAGTATATTATGTTTTTTAGTTATGGGCTTTTCCGATCCTGTTGTCTATTTTTCTGATCTAATCAAAGGTCTTCTGATTCGATTTTTCTTCTGTGTAGTTTGAATGTTCTTTAGTTATGAAGCAGTAGCAATGTGAATAAGTTGAAATTTACACCCGAAACAACGAGAATCTGATGCTAAGTTTAGAACTAAGTTCAATTTCTTTTAATATTTTTTAATGGGTTTTCTTTTTCTTTTGTGCTAATCAATGATGCTTGCTTCCATGTTATTGTGAGGAACGTATACTCCAGGGCCACTAGGAATAATTGTCCATGGATAAGTGTTCTTTGGGTTTGGTATTTGCTTGTTCTCAAACGTGTGCGTGCTTTCGAAGGTGAATTTTGTTTCCGTAAGTATAGACAACCACACCCTTTCTCTGTAAGTATTGGTTTTTTTTTCTTCTTTTTTTTTTTTTAGAATGAAACTCTAAGTATTGAATTTTTTCAATGATGCTTGCTTCCATGTTATTGTGAGGAACCTTTTTTAAACTCTACATTATTTCTTGTCAATTATTCATTGTAGCAGAATAGTTCTTGCACCTCGCTCATTCGTGCACTTTTGACGGATAAAAGGCCTGAAGAAATCCCAATGGTGATGACTGAATATGTTCTTGCTTTCTGAGTAACTTTGTTTGAGTAGCTTTCTTCATAGAATATATTGATGTGCTCGGTGGTAGCTTTACATCAAGATAAATGGATATTGTTAATGAATTAGAGGCTTTATTCCACAGATTGTAAGGAGTTATTTGAACATGGTTCCTTACCTTGAGAGTATTTCTTAGCTTCTCTGCTCCCACCCACACACACAAATACTAAGCTATCATCAATGGCAATTGTTCCTGCTGTTATAAGAGCATGTGTAGTTGATTGTTCTATTTTGTATAAAATGGACGATCCACAACTTTTTCTAAACTATGTTCCTCTATCTTCTTGTAGTTTGTGGAATCATTGCTAAGCAAGCTTGTGGATGAAGTTGAGAATCGCTTTTCCAGCCTTGAACTGGTATGTAGATTCAACAATCTTGTTTCATTTTTTGATTCACATTTTGTTTATTTCCCTCCTATTTTGCAAACAGACAAAAACAACTCCAAAAGATGTAGTTGCGGCTACTTCACAAAGAATGAAATCCTCATATGAGGTCAACGAAAGAGAACATGAAGAGATTGGATTATCATTTGCTCCCGTCTTTCTTCTTTTTCTATTCCTTTCCTTTTTTATAGGAGTGCTTCAAGATCGTTTTTAGTGTTGATGTTGTAAAATTCTTATTGGTTAGTGTGGTATTGTGCTTTTAGGACATGGAAGAAATGAGAGGCAATTCATGAGATTTTTCGTAAAACTGCAGAAGAACGAGTAAGCTAGAAGAGAGGGCTGGTGAATTGATTGGAGCTCGGGAAGTTAAAAATTTCGATCAATTTCATAAGTCAGCAAAAAATCCTGTAAAAACAGAGGATCTTGAGTTGTTGAAGCTGATTTGGAGCTCTTGAGTGGTTTTTAAAAGCTTCAAAACTTGAGGTTAGTTAGTTTAGAGGTTAATTTGAAGTAATATATGTGAAAACCGAAAACTGAAATGAAATTGCTAAAATTTGAAGAAATTAAAGCTAGTATTATTATTGGACAACAATCAGAAATTGAGGGGAAAATGGGGGCTGTAGTCGGCTAGAGGTTAAAGAAGACCTCGCACTAGTGACCTGCTCATTTGCCCACTATACGAATAACTGGATTACCAGAGACAAAGATAAGTTTAGGTTTACTGAAGGTGGTACACAGGTTTCTTTAAATTCATGTTTTTTATGTGCCAGACTTTGTTTAGTTAAAGTATTTGTCTGGTGAAGCTTTGTTTTTAAGCATATTTACTTTAGATGGCATTTTAATCTTCAACTTCGTATGGCTAATGGATACTTTGCATGGGCAGCACAACCAGTTTACAAGCATGAAGTAGTTCTGGAGGAACAATGGGAAAGTAACTATTAATTTTCTTAAGATCACATGCTAATAATGTGTTTTAGCCTGTGAAGTTTGGTCTGGATTAGTAATTCATAGTTAGCGGTGTTAAATTTTGCACTCTACACTTCTCTCTATTTGTGCTCTTAGTAATATAAAACCATTTTCTTGCAAGCTCTTTTTGTCCTCTTCAAGCTTAGTTTTTTATGACTTCCATTGAGTTGTTTATGGTAGTGGAACTTCTTAGGCATCCTTTGTTGCCAATTTTTTTTTAAAACATAAGAGTTATAAAGTTAGTTGTAGGTTAAAATATGGTAATGTTCCTTAGTTTAGCATTGAAACTTGGGATCATTTCAATGACGATTGTCCAACTATGGTAGTTATTTATGGGTTGAGTTCATTTCTTTCGTTATTTATAAATTGTTTATATTAATGCAACTTATATTTGTTTGTTCATACACTCTCATATGATATTGCTCGCACGAGTACAAGGAAGTTCTGGATAGAGGGCATAACAAATTCATCCATAGAATATCATTCACAATCACAACCCATGCGCCATTAAATTAATTCGAAGGTGCTGAGATTGGGGTGTTAAAATATTTAGGGCACACATCACTTGTTTCTGATGCTATCAATGCCAATTTTTTACTTTGATAGTTGTTTATTTATTATTATTTGTGTTGTGTAATATTGATAAGCTACTTGGTATGTTTGCTTATTGGAGGGGAAAGTATACATTCTTTAGTGGTTTTGGGAGGGATTCATGTAAGGATTAAGTGGTAAAAAAATGATCTTATAAATACTTGTATCTAGATATGCTTCATGTACAACTGATGGCATTAATTCCTATTATCCTTTTAGTTACATGTGCTTTTGGATTTGTTGTTATGTGCAATTATTTTAAGAGTCCCTGCTTTAGCTGTCACATGTGCCATAGTTTTTCGTAGTTCGGATCTTGGTAATGATGTGGTGGATAATCAAAACTTTTGGGACGTTCTTGTATATTTTCTTATTGCACTTTATGAAGGCCCTACTTTAGCTGTTAATTTGTCTTTGCAGGAAGTCACAGTTCAGGAGAAGTTTGGTAGTACGTGAAGGGGACAATAACTTTAGGATTATATTGATTGTGTTGTTTTAAAGTCTCTAAGCTAATCTCTCCATTGAATGGTTCTTATACATGCATTGTATAATATGTAAGTGTCGAGATTTCAGCAATAGAATATCTATTATACTTAGTTGAAACAAAATGATATGCTTACAGGATCAAACACTACAAGAATTTTGGACTTTACGTCTTTGTTTTTAAACTGTCACTCAGTTTGTATCTTCTGTTATTTCTTCTGTTGTTTACTAAATTTCTCTACTAGTTTTTCAATTCAAACTTGCTCTTATCTAACTCTCATTTTGCTGGCTTATATGTTTTTATATTAGAACCATTCTTAGTTAGCCCTTTGGATATATGTAAAGACAAAAGTGGAAATAGGTGTTTATGTAAATGTCTTGTTGTGTACACTCTGATCTTATGTCTTTTCCTATCCATTTGCTTGTTCTGTTTGCTATTTTAACTTTTTTTGGTGGCATTCGAAGAAGCAATATCATTTTCTTCCTTGGTGGTGTAGTTTTTTTTTCTCATGCTTACATTTCGGTTTATGGAAGGGGAGCCAACTTTAATAAAAGATTCAAATGGATAACATGCAATAACAATTCAAGCCTTCATGTTGATTGAAGTTGCCTCACATTTGTATTCAATCAATCTCTTCCTCTACCATATACTTTAATGGTGTTGTTTGTGTGTTTTTTAGGTGTTTGGAAGTGGTGGGGAGGAGATGGATTTCTTGCAACAGCAAGGAATTCACGTAAAAATTGTTCCTGGTAAGTGCATTTTTGAATGCTTGCAGTTTTAAGCACAGTTTCTAAGCTTTTTCAAGTGACTCTAATGATATGAAAATTCTTGTTTGAGAAGTTATAGTGTGCTTATTTCTCTTTGGACCATATTGGATTAGAATGTAACACCCGTTTATTACTCATGGGTACTATTTATTTGTAGTTTTTGATTCAAGGTACTTGATTTTGTGAATTGCATTATGGTAGTTTGTGGGTTATTCATGCACTATGGTAGTTTTTGTTACAACTTTTGAGATTTTAAGTACATTGTGAGCTAAATTTGCTTATTGATGTATGTGTTCTTGAATATTCATTTTTTGGGAATTCTGATAGTTCTATTGAGAACAAGTAGTTGTGAAATATTTTTGGGAGTGTGTTTCTTTGAACAGGTTCAAGGTAAATTTTTTGTTTTGTTGTGGTAGCATCGTTATGCTGTCGAAAATTTTGAAAAAGAAGATTCTTGAAAAAGGAGTAAAGATTTTGAGTTTTCTTCTTTTGCAGGTGCAACAAAGGAGTAGAGATTTGGTATTGCAACCTCTTTATGCTTTTTCTTGGGGAACCCTAGATCCAACACATTCACTACAAGAATTTTACCTTGAATGTACCATTTATGCACATTCCCAATAAACACGGTTAGTTGAATATGAATTCTGATCATATTTTCACTTTCAATCCTTTGTCTTAAACCTTTTTTGTTTGTGATCCTTTGAACAACAGTGGTAAGACAAAGATGCCTATAACTAGACACTGCTGAAGCTGGAGGGATCTGTTACGTTCAAGAAGAATTATGAAGGGATCCATACTTACCAAGTGGAGAGGGACAGTAAACTCATAGTGTTTGTAAAATCATAATGTTTGTATTACTTGTAATTTGTGTTTTCAAGGCCTGAATTATTGTACGGCCTTTTAAATTATAATTTTATAGCAGAATTTATGGATTAAATGTAATAGATTTACAATTCATACATGAATAATATGTCATAGCCACAGCGTTCGATGATGATGTGTCATGTTATACTTTTTGACCAAAAAAATGGATTCAACAACGAAAATTAAAAAAAACGGACAGATTCGAGCTTCAATGTCAGTTAAGAATTAAAAAAACAAAAACATAGTCTTTAATGTCGGTTGGAAATTTCATTGAAGGTCTTTAATGTCGGTTGCAACCGATATTGAAGGCTGTGTTATTGAAGCCCTTTAATGTCAGTTTAAAACCGATATTAAAGGCAACCGACATTAAAGGGCTTTAATAACACTATCTTTAATGTCGGTTGTTAACCGACATTAAAGCCCTTTAATATCGGTTTAAAACCGACATTAAAGCTCGAATTTCTTCTAATGAATCATGCACGTTTTTTTCCTTCTAAACATTGAATATACACATCATGAAATTTAAATGTCTCTACTTTGTACAAATCAATCATGTGTTTAAAACCAAGAATTTTTGCACTAAGGGAAGAAAACAATGCATACATTATTGATAATGCATCAGCCACTACATTATCCTTACCTTTCTTGTAATGAATGACATATGGAAATGTCTCAATGAACTCTACCCATTTAGCATGCCTCTTGTTCAACTTTGTTTGGCTTTTGAGGTGCTTTAAGCTTTCATGATCCGTGTAGATGACAAACTCTTTTGGCCCCAAGTAATGTTGCCAAACTTGCAAAGCCCTTACAAGTGCATGTAATTCCTTATTATATATGGGTTAGCTAAGTTGTGCTCCATTTAGCTTCTCATTAAAGAACATGATTGGCCTCTTTTCTTGCATCAAAACAGCTGCAATCCCTATCCCACTTGCATCACATTCATTGAGCGTATTTTCTTGCTTTTCTTTCCATTCAAATTTCACATTCTTTTTAATAAGTTCATTCAATGGTGAGGCTATGCTACTAAAATCCTTTATAAACCTTCTATAAAAACTAGCCAAACCATGAAAAGATCTCATCTCGGTTGCATTGGTGGGTGTTGGCCACTCTCGAATAGCCTTGACCTTTTCTTCATCAACTTTCACCCCATCCTTTCCAATAATGAATCCTAAGAAATTGACTTGGTCTAGACAAAAACTACGCTTTTTGAAATTGGCATAAAGCTTTTCTTCTCTAAGTTTAAGCAAAATTGTCTTGACATGCAACATATATTCATTCAAATTTTTAGTGTAAACAAGAATATCATCAAAGTATACCACAACAAATTTTCCAATGTATTCTCTCAAAACATGATTCATTAGCCTCATAAAAGTACTTGGTGCATTGGTAAGACCAAATGCCATAACAAGCCACTCATAAAGACCAAATTTTGTTTTGGAAGCCGTTTTCCACTCATCTCCCACATGCATTCGAATTTGATGGTAACCACTTTTAAGATCAATCTTTGAAAACAAGTTTGTACCATGTAATTCATCTAGCATGTCATCCAATCTAGGAATAGGATGTCGATACTTTACCATTATTTTGTTGATGACTCGATAATCAACACACATCCTCCACGTTCCATCTTTCTTGGGCACTAAAATGACTGGAATCGAACAAGGACTCATGCTTTCTCGAACATAACCTTTATCCATGAGTTCTTCCACTTGCCTTTGAATTTCCTTGGCCTCGATTGGATTGGTCCTGTAGGCCGGCCATATTTGGAAGCGTTGCCTTGGGTATGAAGTCAATTTTGTGCTCAATTCCTCTTAAAGGAGGTAGACTCATAGGTGCATCTTCATGTGGAAACATGTCATTAAATTCTTGCAAAAGAGATTTAAAAGCACTTGGCAATCCACATTAGGTTCAGTTACTAACCACATTCCTTTGCACATAAGTACAAAGTTTGGTGCTTCGAATGAAAACATATTCCTCTCTTCCTCCTTTCTCATAACCAAACTCACACTCTTTCTTTCTTCCTCAAAATCACTCTTTTTTCTCTCTTGATTTTCATTCACCTTTTGTATAACGACTCGACCCCCTAGGACTTAGGTAAGGCCGTTACTAAAATAAATGCATGCAAAGAATTTAAAACGATGCTCAGTTATTTGAAATAAATGCTGATTAAAACAAGAGAAGTTCAAAGGTTATTTATTAAATGCAATTGTTAAAAACAATAATAGGGTACCCATAATTCGTAAAGACTATTAAAATATAAAAGTAACAATCTTTCATAATAAGTTTCAAACAGTCAAACTAGAAATTAAGGGTAAAATAAGGATTCTAAATTTCATGATGCGAAAGCGTAAAAACTAGTCCCAGTGGCTCGATCATGAATTCCGCTACACCATCGCCGGTGCATCTCTACCCTACCCCTAGTAAGTCCCATAGGACCCACAACCTTTGGTGAATCTCGAAAGAAACACAATCTCTTACATACGCATGGTGATGCATACACCTCTTTCGTATACACATAACCCACTTAATGTGTACCTCTTTCGTACACATAGTTACGTATACACCTCTTTCGTATACACATAACCCACTGAAGGTGTACCTCTTTCGTACACCTAGTTAAGTATACACCTCTTTCGTATATACCTCACCTACTAAGTATGTACCTCTTTTGTACATCTAATTATGTATAACCTCTTTCGTATACACATAATCCACTGAGTATGTACCTCTTTCGTACACCCCAGATCCTCTCTATAAATGTAGGGATGTGTACCTCTTTCGTACACATGGTTAGGCATACACTTCTTTCGTATACACATAACCCACTGAGTATGTACCTCTTTCGTACATCCCAGTACCCTCTAGGTATGTATCACCTTCATACACACCAGCCCTAGTACATCTTTTTCATGTACTAGGTCCTTGGACGTGCATTACTTTCATGCAGTCATATAGTCTGGAAAGGAAAGAAGATTTTATCTAACTTCATATTACATATAACATTCACCTAATTATAAATCCTCTAAAATCTCCTCATCATCAACCTCATGTTAATTAACCTCAACATACATATTTAATCTAGTTTTAAATGAATCAACTGTAGCACATCACTTTCATGCACTAAATCATGTAAACAATGCAGTATTCAGGATTTCGTAATATATCATATAGTCCACACATTCTCATAATAAATTGCATAACTATATAGGTCAACAAATGTCTAATGCTCATTTAGCTTTAAGGCACTTCAATAGGAGTACTACTTAACTCATAATTTAAGGGTCATGCTCCATCATCATTTAATATAACTCATAAAAATAAAAATTAAGCTCATACGTAATCATATTCCGATATTTTACCACATGCTCATATATCCTTCATAAGCAGTCCATCCAACCTCAAAACAATCAAAATTATTCAAAGAAAATCAGCTAGGATCCTCAATGTTAAATCTATAATGTATCGCCTGGCACGAAAGCGATTTCATAGTAAGATTACTTACATTTACTCGCAAACTTCATAAACTAGCAAGCTCAACCTCTTCCTTGTCCAACGAAACCGAAAGCCCACATGATCAAAATTAAACCACCCAAAACAAAGACACCAGGACACCTCAAGATCCAAACCTAACACCCAACATCATGGCAAATTATTTTAGGCTGCAGTCCATGGTTTAGTCAAACTTAAATCGAGAAATTCATAAACATACAACATGCTTAACAACCCACATAAGTTTAGAGCCTTACTCTTCACCAAGATTCATCGACTACCTCTTTACTCGGCTGGACGACAACTTCAGCAACCTAAAATTTTTCCCTACATCCAAAACATGACGTGTACCAACAATTCAAGGCCAAACTCTAGTGACTGCTCAAAATCCTCAAGGAATCCAATCAAAACAATTTACACTTACCCTTAATCCAAGATTCCGACAAAGAGATCAAAGCTGACCGACTGGACGGAAAGCTCATAGCAGCAGCTGGGAGAGACTTTTGGTTGTCGTGGACAGAACAAAACGGTTGATAAGGGACGATGCTGTGGCAAGCGGCGTGGTCCTGCTACGGGCGCAAGGATCTGTGTCGGCCGAAACCCACGAATGGCGAGCAATGCAGTTGTGGAGGAGGTCGGATGCTGGGCGACTGGTGGCATGTGGGGGTGGATCCAATGGGTGCAACTGGTTGAAAGGAACATGCGGCGCTTCGAGGTCGACGAAACGGTGGTCAGTTGGAGGTGCACGGCACTGGGGTTGTTGCGGCATGGGAAGAAGAAAACCGAGAGGGGGGGGGGGTGCTCACGTTGAGTGAGGAGAAGGTGAGGGAGGATCTGCTTTGATTTAAAAAAATAACTTATACTAATAATAATAGTTATATAATTAATTAATGATAATAAAAAAATCAAAATTAAATAATGATATAATAATTGAATAAAAGGAAATAGTAAACTCTTAATTAGGTATCATTTCTTAACCCACTTTAATACTATTGTAATCCCTTCCTTTTTCTAAAATATAATTAATTCTGCCATAAAACTGTTTCAAATTGAATAATTTTTTTAATAAATTACCACGACAACACTTAAATCCTCGCATTTATACTTCAAAACCAAAATTCTAAAAATGCTCTCCAATAACAAAATTTACTGAAATCATGATAAAAAGTTAAAATTCGGGGTGTTACATTTTGCCCCCACTTTTCTCCTTTTTTTTTTCCTCTTCTCCTTTAACTTACTTTCTTCTCTCCTCTCTTGATCCTCAATTCTTTTCTTTTCTTTCTTAATTTCACTTGATCGCATTGTACTTCATATGGAGATAATGGAAGCAAAGTAAACTTCTTCCCATTCAAAGTAAATGTGTACTTGTTCAAGCAAACCATCATGTGTGACTTCTCTATCATATTGCCAAGGTCGACCAAATAACACATCTCCCGCATGCATAGGTACTACATCCGCAAAAGAATCTAATCCTTATATCTTCCCAAAGTAAAAAAAATAAGAACTTGGGAGTTTACTCTCAATTCTCTTTTGTTTGTTAACCATTGAAGTTTATATGGTTTTGGATGTGGACGAGTAGTGAGATGGAGTCCTTTTACAAGAAAACTACTTACTACATTTATGCAACTTCCACTATCAATCACCAAGCTACATGGGATTACTTTAATCAAGCACCTTGTGTGAAATAAGTTCGCCCTTTGATCTTCAACTTTCTCCTCCTTGATCTGCACATTAAGTACTCTTCTTGCAACCAAGGATGTGGAGTTACCTTCTTCAATGTACTCATCATCAAAGGCATTAGATTCTTCTTCTGAATCAATAATTCTGTTTCTTATGACCATGACTTTTTTATTGATACAATCTTTGCTCATGTGCCCAAATTCTTTGCACTTCCAATATTGAATGGAACTAGAATTCTCTCTTTCCTCCTTTGAAGCTTCATTCTTTTTATTATAGGTGCTCCCGGCTTCCACTCTTTTAGGAGCCACAAACTTCCCTTTTGCTTCACCCCTATTCACAAAACCATCCTTGTTCCAAAAATTAGAATTTGAAAAGGTATTAGCTTTAAAATTATACCTCTTGGAATGTTCCTTTTCTTCTTTCAATTGTTCTTCAATTTTGATTTCATAATGATATATATCTTCCAAGTATAGTTGTGGATATCTATCAACGATATGAGCAATTTCTCGATTTAAACCTCCAAGAAATCTAGACATGGTGTCTTCTTCTTTATCTCGAATATTTGCTCTTTCTATCAAAGTTTCCATTTGTTGATAATATTCAGCTACACTATTTGTTCCCTACCTCAAAACTTGCAATTTAGTTTTCAAATCTCTTTCATAATGTTTTGGAACATACCTCTTTCTCATGGCTTCTTTATGTTCTTCCCAAGTTTCAATAGGATCCTCCTCTTTCCTTCTTCTCTCGGATTTGAGATATTGATACCAATTTCCTGCATGGTTAGTGAATTTGGCAATGGCAAGTCTCATCTTCTTATTCTTACTGAATTTGTTGCAATCAAACTCATGTTCTATCTTCTTTTCTCATTCCAAGTATGTCTCCGCATCCGAAGTTCCTCAAAATGGTGGAATTTTGAGCTTGACTCCACTATCTCTATCTTCATGGCTTCTTTCTCCTCATCTAGGGTGCATATTATTTCTTCCTCTTTCTCTCATGTTTCTTTTTCCTCCAATTTGTCTTTCTTATTCAGCTAAGTCAATTACTCCCTCATCTTCTTGTAAGACTCTTTGTTGTTTTACCCTCATTTCTTGCCTATCTTCCCTCATCATTTCCATCATGCCTTGAATGGCTTGAAAAATACCCATATTAGTATCTTGTACTTGTGGTACTCCTTCACCACACTTCTCACCAATTTTACTCATGAACATTCGTGTTTATCACTCAAGGGTAGGCTTTTGGTACTAGGTCAAAGATGTAAGGGTTGGTTTATATTTTTGGTGAAATCTCACTAAATGTTTGATAAAAACCAATTGAAATGATCAACTCTCACAAACTAAGACTAGAGTAACTAAACTTAGGCTAAAAATAAAACAAATCTGGATTTTGTTTTTCAAATGAGACAAGAAACTTTCATGTGCTTTGGATCTTTGATTTCTTTTCTTCTTCTTCTTCTTCTTCTTCTTCTTCTTCTTCTTCTTCTTCTTCTTCTTCTTCTTCTTCTTCTTCTTCTTTTTTGCTAATGTTTTTTTCATTTTTTTTTTGCTGACTTTTTTTTTTCTTTATGATCCAAGAGCTAATTTGAAGAAGTTTTCAAGACAAGTTGTAGTGTTTCTTATTACAAGATGTAAGCAATTTCTATGGAGAGAAAAAAATGAAATAAAATAAATTGAAATAAAGTAAAGATAACATCTCTAAAGTCGGCCAAGAACGATGAACAAATGCTCTGATACCAAATGATAAGCGCCCGAGATGCTTGTTGGATGTAGAGCTAGAGTCCTTCTAGGATCCTTGAAAACACTCAAAGAAAGCTACTTAGATCGAATTTAGAATCTATGATGGTCACTCTTAGATCCTAAGACAACTCACTCAAGAATTAGCTTGATCAAGACTAATCCAATGAATTGATTTAAATATCAAATCTAAAGCAAGATTTGAAAGAAAAAGACAACACCAAAGGGTTGAATACAAGCTTTTTACTATCAATAATCTGAGTTTTGAAGAACATTACAAGCCATTTTATAGGCCAAATGGTCGTGGATAGACCAAGAAACTCAAAAGTCATTCAAATACAATTAATTACAAATTGTAGTAAATAACACCTAGAAACTTGAAACTAAATTGCATACTAAATTATAAGTCAAAATGAAAAACTAGGAATGTAGAAAGTCTTCAAATTGCATTAAATATATACTCTAGAAGGCAGCAAAGTAGATATGCACGTTTGACAAGGTTTGACATCACATTTCCCCATGTAGTGCACACTTGACAGCATTTTCTTCACAAAATCTGCACACTTTTTTTTACCATCGCGTCATCTTCCAAATTATAGGACTTTTCCGATGCCATCTTCATACCATTCTCTTCTTGACTCATTGAGCTAACATTATATTATACTTTGGTCTAAAAATTATTTGTCGGTTCTTGTGAATTTGCTAGTCTTTGAAGATGTAGTTTGAATGCCTCTTGAATCTTCTTTGCCTTGCTTCTTGTAATTGGTCCTTTAAGTACATGCAATGGTTCAATGGTTGAACTCACACCGCTACGAATATGGCTCACTTTGTAGATGTTACAATTGTTGTAAAGTGATAAAAATGATCTAATACTGATCATTCATGTGGAGACATGTGAGCAGGAATATTCTATACAAAGGAGTTTGTATAAGACCGGACCATAAAATTTTTAGTCTCATTATATAACACCGTTCATAATAGAGAGTTACATGTCATATCTTTCGCTCAAGAACCCTTTTAAAGTTCTTTCAATTAGTATCAAAGCCATTGGTTTTTTTCCCAATTTTTCCTAATTTTCAGAATTAATTTTACAACTTTTGGTGGGTTACTGCTTCCAGTATGATCATGTGATGTTCTTATTGAATGTGGTTTGCAATTAATGGATGTTTTATCGGATTAGGCTGTATAAATTTATTGCTTTATTTTACTATATTGTGTTGTAAAGGTCCATGTTTTGGGTCATAAACTTGCAATAGAGTATGTATTTTAAGTCCTTGAGTCGGTCGTGATGTTCTCGGTGATGTTCTAGTGAAAACGAGGCCAAAATCAGAGACGTTTTGAAGAAGTTCGAAATAGTACAGTAGGCGATGTACAGTAGCGTCGTGACGCTGTGCCCTATAACATTGTAATTGAAGATTCAAGCAAGCAATGTCAGCTGGAGAAAATTGGATTTGGAACTTCTTCCATTCAACGTTGCAACGTAGCCCATAGAGCGTTGCGACGCTTGAAGGGTTGCAACGCTGGGATGGAGCATTGTAACACTGCTCATCCTAGCTCAGAAATGCGCGTGCGCGAGGACCGGTTTGCAGGGGGGTCCAATTCGACCAATTCAACTACCTTAAGGTCCGATTCGAACCTGTTTGGTTTGGTTCAACCCACATTGTATATTTGTATATGTTTGTAACTCACTGGAGTTTTAGTCTATGTGGATATTTGTTGGGAATATCCTAAAACTTGTAGTTCGTAATTTTTAAAACATATTCTATTTTGCAATAAAACTATTATTGAGACTTCATTCCATAAAAGTGTTAGTGAAATTTCATTCTATTATAAAATCCAATACATGAGACATAAAAGAGGATCATGTATATTGATACAAACGATGTGATCCTGGTGACACTATGGATACGACCCACTCTGTATATTGATACAAACGATGTGATCCTGAAATCGTTCATGTAGAGACATACGAGTAGGGCATCCTATGTAAAAGACATTTGCATAAGACAGGACCACGAAATGTCATTTTCCTTTATAACAATCGT
The DNA here is from genome assembly GCF_009727055.1 of Benincasa hispida. Taxonomy (NCBI): domain Eukaryota; kingdom Viridiplantae; phylum Streptophyta; class Magnoliopsida; order Cucurbitales; family Cucurbitaceae; genus Benincasa; species Benincasa hispida. The sequence continues at coordinate 13,569,314 of NC_052355.1, read as the reverse complement.
TTACTGTTAAAACTGACTATTCCAAATCGATGACCTAAGGTAACTCGATCTTAATCTTGAGCTAACTATAAACTCCTGTTTATACGGGATTATCCTTTGATCTGCATAGGTGAGAGTGGTTCAAGATCACCGTTCAATAAGCCTCCCATTTTAGGGATAAAACCATATAGATAGTTGGGGACATAGTCCTGCAAGAAGGAACTCACTCCTACCCGACTTAAGGTTAGTAGATAGATTGTTCCCTTAATTACTAGCTCTTGGACTTGAACAAAGGGGCCCTGCCCTTTCATGATAGAGAGGGATATTATTTATTAGTTGGACTTGAGGAGCAAGATGTATTTACTGGGGTAAAATGGTAATTTTGACGTAGCTGTAAATACGGACAACCTGTGAAGGATCGACTTACTGATTATGGTTAAATCAAGTAGACAGAAATATATCTACAGTAAAGAGAGTGCAACTACTGAGCTATAGTGTATGTCTCAGTAGTTAACGAATATTAATTAATTCGATTTAAAGAGTTTAGCTAGTTAGTCACAAATCGTTAGAGCTTATAATCTGTAAGTTCATAAGGTCCCTCTATTAGCTCATAAAAGATTAAACCTTGGATTAGAATATTGAGTGAATTTAAAATGTTGAAATTCAATTTAGGGTTTGGATAATTATATTTGATATAATTAACATTTAAATTTATTGAAATTAAACGTATTTGGAGAGTTCAATATATTTAAATAATGATTTAAATATTGATTACATGAATAGGGATTCATGTTTGACTTAGGTGTTTTATCAATTTAATATTTGATAGCATTATTGTTTTTTAATTAATTAATTAAATTCAATTCAATTTAAAAAGAAATTCATTTTTTTAAATTATGTTTAATTTAGTTTTAAATTAAATGTAATTAAAATTGAAAATTAGGGTAAATCCACTTTCATAGTGGATTTATCCACAAATTAACACCTAGTCCACTTGTATAATGCTCTTTGAAGTGTCAATCAGCTGTTTTTTGAAGTGCTTGTATGTTTAATTTGATTAAAAAGTTGGGAATCAGTGTAAATGGGATGCAACTGAATTTTGAAAGAAAATTTTGTTGCAATTGTTTTTCTCTCCAACTCTCCCCAAACCACTTCCAATTTCATCTCAATTAAGAGTTTTACCACTCAATCCAAGGATGAGATTAGTAGAGAAGACACTCTTGGTAATAAAACTGAAGACATTCTACTGAAGAGATTGAAGGCCAATTTCGTGGAACTTGCAAGGATTAAGTAGAAATATACAAAGGTAATAAAACTGAAATCCTACCTTTGAAACTATGAGTTTGCAGGCTTGTTACTCAAATTAACTCAAATTAATGTAATTAGAGTGCATAATGATTCTATTATCCTCCATGTTTTGCATGTGTACTCTAACAATGAAGACCTGAAAGGAGGGGTGACCCCTTTCTCCTAGTCTATCATATTTCTACTCTAGTTCTAATTTAATTAAATAACTTTTATTTAATTAATTATTCTAATAATTAAATAATCGTATATATTAAATCCAATTTAATATATATAATTAATTAATAAATAAATAAACATCACATGTTTATTTTTCTTTACTTCTAAAAAATTAATTAATTAACCATTAATTAATCAATTAAACAACTATATTAAATCATATTTAATATAGAATTAATCAACATATAATTATCACAACATCTCTTTAATATTTGAATCTTATTCAAATATTCTTCTCTTTTAATTATAGATCACATCTATAATTAACCATATTATATTAATCTCATTAATATGCAATTGATTTGAACAATTCAAACCATTCCTTTTATATATCCTTTAGTAAACTAACAAGAGGATCTTATGAACCTACAGATTCGAAGTTCTAATGATATAAGATTAATTAATTGAACTCTTTGGTTAAATTAATTAATTTTCATTGACTCCTTGTCACTCCAATAAAGACATATAGTTGCATTCTTCGCACGGCAGATTTATTTCTATGTCTATGTATATATCTAATCAATAGTGAGACGACCCTTCACAAATTGCTCATAACTATAGTTGGGTAAAAATACCATTTTACCCTATAGTTACATCTAACTCCTTAAATACCAATGATTCCTCTAATGAACAAACAGTTTATAGTCGAACTATAAACTAACACCTCTCGGGCCAATGAGAGGTTGAGGCCTCAATCTATAAGACATGGAATCAGCTATTGAGGAGGCAATTTATCTACTTTCCCTAACGTCGGAAAAGGAGTGAATTCCATCCTGTGTAGTTGTATTCCTAGCTCCCTATTCGGACAAATCTCCAAAATGGTAGGCTTGTTAAGTCGGCTAACAAGGTCACTCTCACCCAAACAAATCAAAAGATTGCCCTTATAGACAGGAGTTCACAACTCACTTAGGAGTAAGTTTAAGCCACCTATGGTCATCCTAGTGAAATATAAGTCTCTTTTAACAATGGTGTTATATAGAGAGGTTATTCATTTCGCGGTCCAGTCCTATACAAACTCTTTGTATAAAATACCCCCGCTCGTATTCATAACAGCATTTGTAACACTTTCCTCTGTTCTTCATCCCAATCATCAACAACTCTTGTCAAACTCAAGACCTGGATGATACAAACTCGACAGCAGTAATAAATGCCGAAAAATAACGGGCCCTTTACATCTTTAATCAAAATTAAAGCCATAAAGCTAAGGTGCCAAGACTCGAAAACGCTCAATTGTAAACACAATTAAAAATTACACGACCATTCTAAAACATGCACAATGAAAAACGAAAATCCCACCATTATTCTGTATTAAGGTTCGAAAATTAAAATTGGGACTCAACTAGTGCTCTAATACCAATTGAAAGGAGTATATGACTACTCATTGTGGAATGGATCGTAATCCCAATTTAATTTTAAAGAACAAACAATTTACAGAGGACGGAAAGAAAATTTACAATCCTAATTAAGCATACAATTTTACAGAAAAAGAAGAGGATAAAGACATTTGAAGATCACTTACCCTTGAAGACTAAATTTCTTTGTGTTTCCTCTCCGATCACAAACTCTTCGTTCTCCCACAAACTCACGAATGCCCAAAACCCAACGATGAATTTTTGAACACCACCACAAGTCTACCTCGTTATTCTCTAAGGACAACAAATCTTTTGAGAGTGTGTGCGCTTCAAACAATTAATTTGGAAGGAATGATTTTTTTTTTTCTTGATAGAACAATTATACAGAGAGTTTTTTTCGGAGAACCGTGTTCTGCGTTGAGAGTGAGAGTCCAGGCAGAAGAAGAGTGAAAACCCCCTAAATCCGCCACTCTCATTAACCACGTAAAATGAGATAATTGGTGTAGCATCACATTGTTCAAGCCTCAAAATCAGCCCTTAAGGGAGAAATTTCTCTACTTACTCTAACACTAAGGAAGGAGTTAATTCTTTCTTGTGTAGCTACATTCCTATCTCCCCAATTAGATAAATCCCCAAAATGGTAGGCATATTGAGTTGGCAAAACTGGTCATTCTCACTCATGCAAATCAAAGAACCGCTCCATAGGTAGGAATTCATAACTCATTTAGGATTCAGGTCAATTCTCCAATGGTCATCCAGTGAAATGAAAGTCTCTTTTAGCAACGGTATTATATAGAAAGACTATTTATTTTGTGGTCCGGTCTCATAAAAATTCTTTGTATAGAATACCCTCACTCACATGTCTCTATATGAATGATCGGAATCAAATCACTTGTAGCACTTTATAACAATTGTAAAAACTGCAAAGCGGGTTGTATTCGTAGTGTCACTAGGATAAGGTACTCAGCCTTATCCATCTACTACAGACCGTTTAGGTTTTCACTTACACATGATCCATCTATATGTCTCCACATACATGTTTAAGTTATAGCTGATAACCTTAGATCTTAGTTTATTGGTTTTTGGCTTAATGCAACTAAATGTCGAATAAAATATCTTTTATTTTATTAGATAAATAAATTATTTGTAAAAATACAATTACAAACTACAAGACCACGAGATTTAAGACATCAACGCCCAACACTTGCCCCCTCATCTGCCCTACACTCAAAGACTAATAGTGGGTTCAAATGCCAATGGCCCAATATTGTAAAGCACAACCTGTTAGAGTATATTAACGTGCAGTGGAGAAAATCAGAATCAATAAGCACTCTAATTATATTTAATTTGAGTTTAAAACATGCTTCAAAGTAACTTTTACAGAAGAGGGTTTGCTTAACACAATACATTTGAAGAATCCTCTTCAAGTCCATCTAAGTTCTACGGAAAGAGCTTCTTCAAGTAGACCACTACGAAGATCTTCTCTACTATTCTCTTGCAAGGGTCATGTGGTAGAAACACTAAATTGAACTGGATGTATACAAGATATGAAGAGGGTTTGGAGGGTAATGGATTTCCGCAAAGTTCTTCAAGAAAGTCTTGTAAGCATGAAGCCATTATTTAGCTTAGCACTTCAATTTATAGAGCTTTCATCATGCAAATTCAATGCTTGCATGAAGGTCAGCTCCTACTTCATGGAGAAAATGGAATTGAGTGAATAAGGTGCCTTGCACCAAAGTGGACATTTCCAACTTTTGAAAATCTCCACTTTGAATTTTGATTTTCAAAAATGATTTCCAAAATCATTTTCTAAATTAAAATTATTTAATTTGATTTATTGGTTTTTTAAAAATTAATTCAATTAATTAATTTTTAAATAAAACTAATTAATTAAACATTTTAATTAATTTTGTTAATTTAGTGTCGAATATTAAATTAATATAAAAAAATAATTCCATCATAATGAAATTAATATTATACAATTAATATTTAAATCATATTTTAAACATTAATCGTTTCTCCAATTTTATTTAATTTAATAAAATTAAACATTTTAATTGTATCGAGTACAATAAACAGAAACCCTAATTGAATTTAAACATTTCAAATTCTAAACCTTAATTCAAATATTATCAAGATTACTCAATTTACTAATCTAAATTACGAGCTAGTAGAGGGACCTTATGGACCTACAGATCATGAATTTCAACGACCTGTAATTAATTGGTTAAACTCTTTAAACCGAATTAATCACTATTCGTTAACTACCAAGACATTCCATTATAGCTTGATAATTGAACTCTTCTCGCTGTAGATATATTTCTGTTCATTTTAATCATAATCGATAAGTCAATCCTTCACAGGTCATTCGTATTTACAACTGGGTCAAAGATTACCATTTTACCCTTGTAAATACATCTTGCTCCTTAAACTCCCACTGATCCTCCATTGAACAATTAATTTATTGTCCAACTTATAAATCGTATCCCTCTCTTTCGTCAACCCATCTGCTAACCCTAAATCGGGTAGGAGTGAATTCCATATTGCAAAGCCATGTCCCCAGCTATCTATTCGGTCTTATACACAAAATGGGAGGTTTATTGAGCAGTGTTGTTGGACTACTCTCACATATGCAGATCAAAGGATAATCCCGAATAAACAGGAGTTCATAGTTAGCTCAAGATTAAGATCGAGTTACCCTAGGTCATTAAGTTTGAGATAGTCAGTTTTAACAGTAAACGGTTGTTATAAAGAAAAATGACTATTTCGAGGTCCGGTCATTATGCAAACTCATTGCACATGATGCCCCCACTCACATGTATTTACATAAATGATTTTTAGATTACATGATTTGTATCAGTATACAAAATGGGCCGCATCCAATAGTGTCACCAAGATGAGGTACCCAATCTCATCTGCATACTTTTAGACCATTTTGGCTGTATACTAAAACTTGATCCATTTTTATGTCACCATATAAAGTTAAAGTATTCATGTTATAGCCAAGGATTCATTTATTGGATTTTCATACAAGGATGCAATATCAATAGTAATTTATTGAATAAAAAACTCAACAACATTTTTATTGATAAATAGAATATGTTAACAATATTTATAAATTGTGAGTTTAGGCAATTCCCAACGCAACCAGCTTCTTCTTTTCGTCCTTGAATGTCCTCACTGGCTTCAACTCTGCTCCTTCCTTTCCGTCATTCATTTTCAATGTTGTACTGCAACTGCTATCTAACGACTCCACCAAATTGGGACGACCTGGAGACCGAGACTAGAATGTGAGAGATGGAGAGACGGCTGAAAAGGGAGCGGGTCCACATGTGAAGGGTGTGAATGAAGATTTTGCTATTTCTACAAAAAAAAAAAAAAAAAAAAAAAAATTCAAACTACACTTGCATTTCCCTTAGTTAGATTTGTCACCCAATACAATTTCCCTTTACTATTACAAAATATTACAATGGACACGATGGTAATTTAAGTGATGATTTGGGCTTAAAATGGTTGAGCCATTGACAAAATTGATAAGTTTATGAACATTATTGAAAATATAGATTCCAAATGGTTTGATCCTATAGTTAACCCTTATTTAATTTCATACAAAAACAAAAAGAAGTAATGGAAGACTTAGTCCATCCAAATTAAAATACAATCATTATATTTGATATTCATTCTAAATCAATGGGAAGAATTATTATAACAATATATACTTTATGCACATAGTTTGGTTTCATAAATTATAACTATAATGAGTGGCGAAATTTGCCACAAGTAAATTAAAACAATAATATATTAAAAAAATAGTATGAGTGCATTTAAAATTATTTCAGAAAGTAGCATTAAAAAAAAGCATTTTATAAAAAAAGTGTGCTCATCATTAATAAACGTAACCGCAGTTGATGATAAATTTTTAACTTTATGGTTATTTGTTTAAGGGAGAATTTTACAGAAAAAATATTAAATTATTTATAGAAATACAAAAAAACAAAATATTGATAGATTTTTATCAACTTCTATCATTAATGAACTTGTATCAATTTCTATTATTGATAGTATTAATGATAACTTTCTATCAGTTTTTATCATGGATAGACATTGATAGACTTTATGTATCAGTTTCTATCACTAAGATAGATATTGATAAAAGTCTATCACAACTATAATTAAATTTTATTATTTATATAATATTTTTTCTTATTTTTCTATTTTTGAAAAATTCTTATTATTTTATTTAATTTTATATTATAGCAATTTTATACCTAAACATAAGTCTTGAAAAGGGGTCGTACATGCGAGATTTTTACTAAATCCACTTGTGTTCAAGACAAGCTCTCAACATTTCTAATTAGCTTACGTTTGTTTGTAAAACGGTGTATGATGTACACTTAAATAAATCAAATGATGGTTAAAATAATTTGCTATCAAATTTCATTATTTTTCAAAAAAAAAATCTATTTTTTCAAATAGTTTCGAATGTACTCTAAGTTGCCTAATTTTTTTAAATCTATATTATTATTCTAACTCACCGTACCATTTTTATATCTTATTTAATATTAAATGTATCATCAAACCAAATATGTCATTTCTGTAATAAAGTAGGTAATTAATATACTTTTTTCTATCATTGATAAAGTCTTCATTAATATTTATATTATTGCAAATTATATAACTTATTTCTAATATAAGATATGTCATTGATTTATCATTTGTAAAGATTTTACTAAAATATTATTTTTGTATTATATATACAGTATTGTTACTAATATATACATAATATAAAACAGATAACTAATATATATGTATATCACCAAATATATAATTTCGCTATCTAATATGTTTTACCTAATAATCAACTCAACCCACTTATTTATAGTAAAGAATAATTCTTTTACAAAATAAAATTAATGAAATAACTTATCGGACTCTATCTGAAAATTTGAGTCGAGTGATCGAAACCGACCGAATCAATGGCAGGTGATCGATTTTTTTCATGTAGATGGTTGTGCGGTCTGATCGGACCGACCAAGAAAAATAAAATATTCACTGAATCGATGACTCTATTTATCATGAAAAAAAATATTACCTGATTGAGATGAATACTCTATGCATGCTGCACAAGAGCTGATGTGACTTTACAATTCACCTTAGAACTTGAAATTATCAACATTAATATTTGATTGATAATTCATTAAATTATTTTTTAAATAATTTTTTATCACTTTTCCCTATTTATTTTTTTATTTAAGAACCTCTTTCCACTTTCTTTCACCCCTAATAAAATTAAACAAATATTTTCTTTTTTTACTTTCTTTTTCCTCTTTCGCTTTCTTTCCCTCTCTCTTGTTCGATGTCTTTCTCCCTTTTCTTCACTCCTTTCTTTTATTTTTCGTCTTCTAAATTTTTCTTTTGTCTTTCAAGTTTTTCTTTTGAAGTGAAGCCCTGATGAAACCTGACCAAACTTATGGGTCGTAATGGCTAAGTTCTATTTTTCTTCTTCATTTCTGATATGTTTACCCTTTTTTCGTCCTTCATAGCTTTTCTCTATTTCTCTTCAAACCAAAGTTCTCCTTCTCTTCGCCGGAGCATAAAGCCACAACAAGCAAAATTTTCTTCTTCCCAACGGCTAAAACAAAGTTTCCTTATAAAAATCGACAAAACCGAACAGCCGGCCGACATCCACACTCACCCCAAAACCACAGAGGACCGACCGACAGAAAACTTTTAGATGGGCAGCAACAGTTTTTGCCCAAAACCGACACCATTCGACCATTTGGTTGCCGAATATTCTGCATGAGAATTGGTATAGATATCTAATTTTCATGTTTGTTAACATCTTCATTTCTCAAACAAGATTTTTCTAATTCGACCCCTAAAGAATATGAATTCAATTTCCCTTAATGTTCATGAGGCTGAGTTTTGAATCCAGGATTTGAAAGTGCTAAATTAATAATTAACTTAACACCAACAACTCAATCATCAAGTTTGATTATTATAATAAAACATTAAATTTAAATGACAAATGAAAACAGATTTGAAAGTCCTCAAATTTACACAATTTTTAAAAATATTTCCTAAAAGTTTGAATAAAAAACGAGAATAATTATTAGATAAATTTATTTCTCAAAAAAATGAGCAATGAGAATGTTATCAAATATGTCAACATTTTTTTTCTTTTTATAGGACTTCAAGAGTATGATATCAATAATAAACCTGGAAAAATGACATAGATAGCCCAAAATGAAGGGCACAAATTGAAATATATGTGTATTTATGTATTGTAATATTTTTGTATTAGTAATATCAATTATTAGTGATAGAATTTAGATAGATAGCAGTCATATTCATATATTAGTGATATTAAACTTAGGTAGGTATCAATGACAGAAGTTTATCAGTGATAAAAGTCTATTATTGTTAATCGTGATAAAAGTTTTTTGATTTATAGCTTTGAATGTTAATCTTTCAAAATTGATAGTCACTATTGAAAGTCTATCAGTAATAGTTACTAATATTTTCTATCATTGATAGCTTAATCTTTGATGATTTTCTTTCACAGTTATTAGCCAATTATAGAAATATGTCATTGATAGCCAACTTAGTGAATTTAATTAATTAAGAAAGTTGAATCTTAGATTAAAGTCTAACTCGGATGCCTAGAAGTTATCACTAATAACATATTATCAGTGATAGAAGCCATCAACGACAACATGCTATTTGATGGGAAAAATGAATGATAGAAGTCATCTTTGAAGGCATGTTATCAGAGATAGAAGCTATCACTGACAATCATGATATAAGTGATATTAATGATATCAGTGATAGAACTTAGCTGATATCCATATATCGATGATATCAATGATAAAAAAAAAAAAAAGTCGACTCCATTTGATGAAAGAATATCATTGATAACCACTACTAAAAACTATCGGTGATAGCCACCAATAAACGCTATTAGTGATAGCCACTAATAGAAGCTATCAGTAATATCTATATATCAATGATATGACTTAGATATATATCAATTAAATGAATTATATTAATGATATTGGTGATATGACTTAGGTAGACATTAGTGATAATCACTTATAGAGTTGTCATTGATAGACTTAGCACTTGTAACTTTAAAAGTTCATCTCTTTGAAAGTTAATAGTTTCCTTCCAAATGTGATAACTATTTATAAAAGTCTCTTATTGATAGTCACTGATAGCCTTAAGTGTTAATATTTTAAGTTTGATTCCAATTGATGAAAGTGTATTAATGATAGCCAATGATAACTAATAGCACATTGAAAGCTAATATTTCAAGTATTACTATTTCAATATTGTATTAATATTTCTAAAATTGAAAGTTATCACTGATAGCAGCTACCGGTGATAGCAACTTATAATAACTATCAGTGGCTATCACTGATGAAGGAACCTATGAAGGTCCTGAGCGAAAGTGGATCGTCCCAATTTTTAATTTTACATAATATGATTTTTACGAAACAAAAACATGCATCTTAAAATAAATTTACAACATGCTCTAATAATAATGATAGGAGAGAAATAGGGATTGGAATATCCTTACGTTTAAAGAATCCCTCTTCAAATTCCTTCTCTAATAAATCACGTACTGTCATGAACAAGAAACTCAAATGATCACCACCAAGCATATGGGCTCTATTGATTTTAGAGAGGGGAAAGATTTGAGATGAAAGAGAGAGAGATTTTTAGTAGGGAATTACTTTTTCTTCAAGAAAAACAACATTATGTAAGATTCATTCCCTTCAAACCTCTTCAACGAAGAAAACCAAAAATCCCATTAACCACCCCACACATCTCCCTGAAACGTGTGAGTCAAGAAAGAATTAAGGGGAGGGAAGTTATTTCCCTCCCTTTTTAAAAATAAAATAAAATTGGTTAATTTTAATTAATAACATATTATATATATTTATATAATAATTAATATATGATACATATATATACATAATTATAACAATATAACATATAACCCGTAGTTTCTATATTGGATCAAATACAATATAATTTATAGTTTCAGTTCTCTCACCAATGAAATTTAACATAAATCTCATTTATATTAAATTCAATTATATGAATCTAATTCATATAATTAATATTTGAATCACAATCAAATATTTATTTTCTCTCAAATAAATTTATATTAAAATGTATCAAATACATTATAGTAATCATATCATATATAATTAAATTAAATTAATTAAATCAAATATAATTTATTCCCTTGATTAATTTGAACAATTCAAATTCATCCTAAAATTGATTCTGATAAATTCCCGTCGAGCTAAAAAAGGGACTTCATGGACATGTAGCTTCAAGCTCCAACGGTACGTGAATAATAAATTAAACTCATTTAATTAAATTATTTACCATCTATTAACTGTCGGGCACTCCACTAAAGATAGACAGCTGAACTTATCGCACTACAGATATATTTCTATGTCATTTGGATAAAACCATTGAACATTGTGATGATGCTTCACAAATTGCTCGCAAGTATAGCTAGGCCAAAATTACCGTTTTGCCCCTGTAGTTACATCTAACTCCTTAAGTACCACTGATCCCTTTAATGGATAATAAATCATAGTCCAACTATGACTAAACCCCTTTTGGGCAAGGAGAGGGTGTAGCGCCACATTGTTCAAGCCCTGGAATCAGCCCTTAGATGAGCAATTTATCTACTTTCTTTGACATTGGGGAACGAGTGAATTCTTTTTTATGTAGCTGTGTTCCCAGCTCCTCAATCAAATAAATCCTCAAAATGGTAGGCTTATTAAGTTGGCGATCTTGCCACTCTCATCCATACAAATCAAAGGACCGCCTTCATTGACAGGAGTTCACAACTCACGTAGGATTTAGGTCATGTCACCTGTGATCATCCTGGTGAATGTATGTCTTCATTATGAAAGGCGTTGTATAATGAAACTAGTCATTTCGTGGTCCGATCTTATAGAAACTCCTTTGTATAGAATACCCCCACTCACATGTCTCCATATGAATGATCATGATTAGATCATTTGTAGCACTTTACAATAATTGTAACATCTACAAAGCGGGTTGTACTTGTAGTGTTACCAGGATAAGGTATCCAACCTTATCCATATACTACAGACCATTTAGGTTATCACTTAAACATGATCCACATGTATGTCTCCACATACATGTTTAAGCTACAGAAGATAACATTGGATGTTAGTTTATTGGTTTGTGAGTTAATGCTACAAAATGTCAAATAAAACATCTCGTATTTTATTAAATAAATAGAATTTTGTATAATGTAATTACAGACTACAGGACCATACGAGATTTAGGGTATTAACCCCAACAACTGATAGTTGCTATCAATGATAGCTTTCAAGTTAAGAAAATCGGAAGGGCTTTTTAGTCATTTACCAATATGGCTATCACTTATAGTCGGTTATCAGTGATATATTGCGCTAATTTTGGGTCATATTCCTAATATGTTTATTATTGTGCGATATCTTTTATTATTTTGGACTTGATTGTTATTTGTGTACTCAGCTCTAATCTCAAGTGCTATTTTCAAATATAGTAAAAGGAGCCAAAATATTTACAAATATAGAAAATTCTACCGTCTATCAGCGATAGACCGCGATAAACTTCTATCACTGAGCAACAAGTCTCTAGCCTAGTGATAAAAGTCTATCATCGCTAATAGATAGTGAAATTCTTTTGTATTTGTAAATAGTTTGATATTTTTTCCATTTATAATAATTTTCCTAATCTTAATTATAAATATTTGAAAATTCAGTAATTTATAATTATAATTAACCAATTAATGTATTTAATGAACCTCATATTAATTATAATCTATTACTTAATCATTTTTATAATTAATTAAGTTCAACACTAGTAATTTTAATTTTAATTAAATAATATAAGAAAATATATTTTAATAAACAATAGATCATATAGAAAATGAAACAAAGAGATAAAAATATGATATGTTAATCAAGATTACCAAAAAAAAGTTTTATAGATGTAATATATTAATAATCAATGAAGTAATAAAAATTAATCATAATAAATAGATAATTGATTCTAAATAATCAATAATGATTATATGTTCATAATGAAGGATTAAGATAAAATTAATCTCAATTATTAATTGCTTGATTATAAAAAATAATAATAAGTAATTAAATATTATTATTGAAAAATAAACTTTTGTTAAATTAATATTAATTAATTAATGAATTAACTATATCCAAAATGAAATTATATATAAAATTAAAAATAGATGGAGAAGGGAAAATCCACAGTTTTGAAAGGGAAATGAAACTCTTGTCTGTGGGAGATGAGGATAATTGGAAATAGCTTATTCTCAGGCAAAATGTTGAAAACTAAGGAACAAACATTACTTTTGCATGTTTGTATCAATTCTCATGCAGAAAACCCTCCAACCAAATGACCTCTTAGGCCCCTTTGATAACGATTTTGTTTTTTGTGTTTGGTTTTTGAAAATTAAACATATAATCAAGTCAAATTTTGAAAACTAAAGGAAGTTTTTTTAAAAAAAAAACTCGTTTTTTGTTATTGGATATTTGGCTAAAAATGTAACTCTTGTAATTAAAAAAAATACAAAGCATGTTAAGAAAGTAGGAGAAAATATGTTTAATTTTCAAAAACTAAAAACAAAAAAATGAAATAGTTACCAAATAGACTTTTAGTGACCTCACGGAAGATTGACTGGGATGACGTTCCATTTTAATTATCAATTTTAGTGACTTAATGGAAAACTTACTATGATGGAGACTCACTAAATAGATTTCACTAATTCTTTAGACTGCACTATGAAGTAAGTAAAGAAAATAATGGTATTATCTTTATTTATATATAATAATCTATTATATTTACAAATAAAATGATTAAATATGTAATATTTCTTTTAATTAAATTTAATCTTACTAAAAAAATTGAAAAGAAAACTATATGATATAACAAGATAATAATTATAAAAATAAATATTGATATTATATTTTCCTTAAAAAAATAAAAGAAACGAATTTGTAAAAAGAAAATAATAAAAGAAATCACAACAATTGTCATTTAATTCATTGGTCGATCCCATTCCAATTTTCAAGGCGACTTTTCGTTAAAAGACAAAAACACTACTTTATTTTCCTAAATAATTTTAAAACCACCCATTTTCACCATTTTTTTTCTCCAAAACCACCATAATTTTCTAACTAATTCTATTTTTAATATAAAATGTGCAGTTGATTCATCATTTTTAGAGATTCCACTAAAATATTAGTTTTGTATTATTTATACAATATTGTCACTAATATATACCTAATATAAAATATATAACTATTATATGGATGTCATCAAATGTATAATTATATGTTTTACTTAATGCTCCCTATTCACATGAGGTTTCCGAAGAAACGTGTTTCGTGGAGTTGAACTTGAGTTGGTGTTGATGTTGGAGTTGATTTGATGCGATGTGGTTCGATCTCTAATACTTGATCCTCTGATTATCTCTCAGATGAGTGAATATGCTTGACTTGGAGAAGGAAAACACTGAACGTTCTTGAAGTAGAAATCTTGGAAGCTTGGAGTAGAAGTCTTGGAAGAGTATTTATGTCTTCAAAGGTCTTCTGCCTTATAGGAGAGCAACTTTAGGAGTCTTGGAAGCTTGAAGTAGAAGTCTTGGAAGAGTATATGTGTCTTCAAAGGTCTTCTGTCTTATAGGAGTGCAACTTCAGAAGTCTTGGAAGCNCTTATAGGAGTGCAACTTCAGAAGTCTTGGAAGCTTGAAGTAGAAGTCTTGGAAGAGTATTTGTGTCTTCAAAGGTCTTCTTCCTTATAGGAGTGCAGCTTCAGGAGTCTTGGAAGCTTGAAGTAGAAGTCTTGGAAGAGTATTTATGTCTTCAAAGGTTTTCTACCTTATAGGAGTGCAGCTTCAGGAGTCTTGAAAGCTTGAAGTAGAAGTCTTGGAAGAATATTTGTGTCTTCAAAGGTCTTCTGCCTTATAGGAGTACAGCTTCAGGAGTCTTGGAAGCTTGAAGTAGAAGTCTTGGAAGAGTATTTGTTTCTTCAAAGGTCTTCTGCCTTATAGGAGTGCAGCTTCAGGAGTCTTAGGAGTCATCTGCTTGTTAGTGTATTCTCTCTGTGTCTTCTGAGTGTAGAAAATGATACCTTTACAAATGAAGAGAACTTCTCTATTTATAGAGTTCTCAGGTGGGCTTCGTGGGCTTGGTTGGTCCATGGGCCTAACCTTTGGGTCCAAT
Source organism: Benincasa hispida (assembly GCF_009727055.1). Taxonomy (NCBI): domain Eukaryota; kingdom Viridiplantae; phylum Streptophyta; class Magnoliopsida; order Cucurbitales; family Cucurbitaceae; genus Benincasa; species Benincasa hispida. Next base: position 13,554,172 of record NC_052355.1, on the reverse strand, counting down.
TAGTTTGTTTTGTGTCTGATCTGGAATTTAGGTCCAATTCAACTTTTTTTTGTAGTTTGGACTTTAAGCCCAGATAGTAATATCAAATTGGACCAATTTAATCTCATCTGATTCATCCGCGTGATGTCATCGAAACTTGTCTTCAATTCAATTTGGGACATGTGTCAACTTCTAATTGGACCCAAAGTCAATGATTTAGAACTTCGTCGTTAATTTAACAAACGACGTGGTGATTTGTGATTGGTCCAAAATTTCTCATCCAACAAATGCCCCCTTTTCGAGATTTATACACATATATGGGTGGATGAATCTCGAAAAAAAATGTAATTTGAGATCAAAGTATGATTTTTTGACTCTTTTAATTTGATGCATCATCATGATCAAAATATGAGAATTTAGCTCAAAATTTTGATTTGAAATCTTGTTCGTTTGACACACTTTCGTTAAGTAAACTTTAATTTGAACTAAAGTAGAATTTATGTTCCACTTTAATTGCAAATTTAATTTCATTTGAATTTGGAATAGAATTTGGGGTGAAATTGAATCTTGATCAATTCTGGTTTGAGATAAAAATTTCGAATATGCTCAATTTGACTTGGAAATGAGTATAGAAACTAAGGTTGATTTAAATTTGAGATAAAATTTGGAATATAGCCCAAATTTTGACTCGACATTTTATTCATAACTCAATATCAAGGTTAACCATTCGAATATTGATAAAATTTGGGATGGCCAAATTTTAATTTGGGACGAATTTGACACATTTATCTCATCCGATTTGGCTGGCTTGAGTTTAGAATAAAAATTTGGATTAGAAGCTTTAGACTGAGATTTGGAATAACAGTTGATTTTAATTCCAATTTGAATGGAATATGAATTTGAACATAAATGGAAGAGATTTTGGAGAGCCAACGTATTGGAAGACAGCCTTACTAGCGAGATCAGGCCATTACCAGTGATATCAAGCCATTATCAGCGAGATCAGGCCATTACCAGTGATACCAAACAATTACCAGCGAGATCAGGCCATTACCAGCGATACTAAGCCATTATTAGCGATACTAGGCCATTACCAGCGAGATCAGGCCATTACCAGCGATACCAAGCCATTACTAGCGATACCAGGCCATTACCAGCGATACCAAGCCATCATCAGCGGTACCCTACCAACTTCATGGTGATACCCTACCAACTTCACTAGGAACTTAATTTGAGAATCGAATTCGATTCGTTTAACAACTGAAGAAGGAATGATACTCTACTGCCAGAGACAAGAAGAAGAAGAGGACGAAGAAGAGGGTAGAAACGTAGAAGATCTACATCTTCAAGGTGCTGAAGCAAGTTCATCCAGACATCGGTATTTCCAGCAAGGCCATGGGTATCATGAACAGCTTCATCAACGATATCTTCAAAAAAGAGAGAGATAAAGTGTGGACAATGTGTCAACTTCTATATTGGACCCAAAAGTATGATTTAAACTTCGTCGTTAATTTTAACAAACGACGTGGTGATTTTTGATTGTCCAATTTTCATCCAACATACTTTTCGGATTTAACTACATATATGTGTGTATCTCGATATGTAATTTTGAGAATTTATGAATATTTTTTTGACTCTTTTTTTTGATTGCATCATCATGATCAAAATATAGAAATTTTAGCTCAATTATTTGTTTTTCTTTGCTTAACTTTCGTTAAGTAAACTTTAATTGGAACTAAAGTAGAATTTATGTTTTTCTTTATTTATTTAATTTCATTTGATTTGGAATAGATTTTTGGGTGTGAAAATTGAATCTTGTATCAATTTCTGGTTTGAGATAAAAATTTCGAATATGCTCAATTTGACTTGGAAATGAGTATAGAAACTAAGGTTGATTTTAAATTTGAGATAAAATTTGGAATATTTAGCCCAAATTTTGACTCGATTATATTTAATTCATAACTCATATATCAAGGTTAACCTTCGAATATGATAAAATTTGGATGGCCAATTTTAATGTCAGATTGCACCGATTGGTGTTCATCCATTTTACTGATGTCTCGAATTTTAAAAAATTTGGATTAGAAACTTTGACTAAGATTTGAATAACAGTTGATTTTAATTCCAATTTGAATGGATATGAATTTGAACATAAATGGAAGAGATTTTGGAAGAGCCAACGTATTGGAAGACAGCCTTTAACTATGCGAGATAAATCAGGCCATTATCAGTGGAATATCAAGCCAATTTATTACAAAGGCGAGATCAGTGCATTACCAATGTGATTACCAAACCATTATTAGCGAGTAGGCGTCATATACCGAGAGATACTACAGCTATTATTAGCGATACTAGGCCATTACCAGCGAGATCAGGCCATATCCAAGCGATACCAGCCGATTACTAATAGCGATACCAGGCCATTACCAGCGATACCAAGCCATCATCAGCGGTACCCCTACCAACTTTCTATTGGTGATACCCTAACCAACTTCACTAGGACTTAATTTGAGAATCGAAATTCGATTCGTTTAACAACTGAAGAAGGAATGATACTTCTACTGCCAGAGACAAGAAGAAGAAGAAGGACGAAGAAGAGGCTAAGCTAGTAAACGTAAAAGATCTACATCTTCAAGGTGGCGGAAGCAAGTTCATCCAGACATCGGTATTTCCAGCAAGGCAATGGGTATCATGAAACAGCTTCATCAACGATATCTTCGAGATATTAGCCAAACACGTTGTCTCTGAGGCACCAAGGTGGTGACTAAGTTCAACAAGTTCTCTCTCCTTTGGAGAGAGCGAAATTTGAGCGAGAAGTGGGAAGAAGCGAGAGTGGAGAGAGTGACACTGGAAGAAGCGAGATTGTGGGAGAGAGCGACACTGGAGAGAGTGATATCGTGGGAGAGAGCGAGATCAGCGAGAGCATTTCGAGCGAGATTTGGGAAAGAGCGAGATTTTAGGAGAGAGCGACACTGAAGAGAGCGAGAATCAGTGAGAGACATTTCGAGCAAGATTGTGGGAGAGAGCGAGATTTTAGGAGAGAGCGAGAATGGGAGAGAGTTGAGATCGTGGGAGAGAGCGAGATCAGTGAGAGCATTTCGAGCAAGATATAATGGGAGAGAGCGACACCAGCGAGAGGATTTCGAGCGAGATTCTCCCTTTTTATTATTTTATTATTATTATTATTTATTAATAATAATTTTTTTCTTTTTTTTTTTTCAGGCAGCCGTCTGCTTTTGTGGCAATAGTGTATACCAGCTTTAGTGAGATTTTTTCTTCCATACTATTGGCTTATGCCAGATTCTCTCAAGTTTTAAGCTCAAAACTCCTTCCCGTTGAATCTGGGGATCCAAAACTCCACCGTGACCCCTAATTCAGGCAACCTCCAATCGAGCATTGATCTTTTTGTTGACTCTTAACTAATTTCAGCAAGAATTGGAGTTCGCAACAAATAAATAAACAGTATTCAGTTCGAGTAACCCGTGTTTTATCAAATTTTCAACTGATTAGTAGAAAAAAAAAATCCCATCGAACTTAGCTATATAAATATTGGCAGGACGCATGCTTCTTTTCATCTTGTAAAGTTGATATCCTTCGTTTTAAACGTCCTTTCATCCATTTGTCAAATCAAGACTTGGAATTGCAATAGGAAGCTGTAAGTGAGAAAGAGAAAGAAGAAAGGATGGGGATCAGAACAGAAGGCTTCTTTTTTTTTTTTTTTTTTTTGCTCTCTTTTTTTTAATTATTATTAATTTTATTTAATTTTACTGACTTTGCCCCCCTACTATTTTTTTTGTAGGAGTTAACGGTGCAAAACCAAAGGACACAAACAATAACAAAT